>NC_047138.1:8933747-9156898 GCF_009829125.3 Periophthalmus magnuspinnatus
CAAAATGCTACAATGCTTACATGCATGTCTTAGTTTAGACAGTGACTTAGGCTTGGGCACACAATCACCAATCAGACTTAACCCACAACCCAACCGCGCCTCACTAGGTGGTAGTGTGGGCCAATTTGACAGCAATGGCTTGTAAACCAGAAAGAAGTAGGTGGAACACAGCATAAAGAAACCACAGCATTTCTATTCAAAGTCTTGAAATCACACATTGTCCACAAGGGAGATAGCTCAGCAGCACAATAACGTCAATGCCTGCCTTAAAACTATCAATAGTACAATATATATTGAAGAGGCCTTTTTGACAAAAGTACATAATCCCATCATTACTGTCTCTCACATGAATCTACATTGCCAGATGTCTGAGCAAACTGACAGAAAGTCAAGTGGGAAATGTCATGTAATGGAAGGAATACAAGGAGTAACAGCACAGGCTCATCACTCAAATCAAGAGGAGAGAGGAACTGGGAGATCCCAAGGTTCTCAGTGGGTCAGGGGGTATGCTCTGGCCTATATCTGAACACAAACAGAGGTGGAACAGACATCAGACATATCACTTACTTACACTTTGGCCCAGATGAGCACAGAAGGGATTTAGTTTAGTTTTATCATGTTGGAAGTCAGGTTAGTGGAAAGCCAGAAATCAAAACCAGCAGGATGTGGTTAAAAAAGAGCAAAAATAGCCAAGCGGTTCAGAGCAAATGAATGCAATTAAAAAGATCAAGAGCAACTATTAAAATACAATGATATAAAAGAAGATAAGGAGACTTCGATGTACATATATATATATATATATATATATATATATATATATATATATATATATATATATATATATATATATATATATATATATATATATATATATATATATATATATATATATATATATATATATATATATATATATATATATATATATATCTTATGCTTTGACGTCCTCCCTCCAATTTATAAAAAAAAACCCCATCAAACCCAGACTGTGCGAAACGACTCCCTAAAGGCCATTGCAGTCAATCTGCAGCTATCAAAATAACATAATTCATAAATAAGATGAGATAAGACAAGATAAAATCAAATAAAATGATGCACTGTACATAGCAAACTGATAAAAATAGACTTTGGCTGAGTATAAATTTAAAAAATCTGTATGGACAGATAAGCAGCGCAAGACTAGCAGTGCAAATAGACAGATAATAGATAATAGTGCAATTGATATCCAAAGTGCTCCTGTAAAGTCTATTACAATCGTACATAGGTAGAGTTAAACATATAAACATTGAGCCTCAGAAGATGAAACCAGTGTGTAAAGGTGGAGAGAGGAAAAGTCTTCTCAGTTTACCAAAAGCTAAATCTAACATTAGATCCCTTTATTGGCCCTATCTCTACATCTCTAGTGACCTTGAGGGCCTCCGTACCAGATTACCAACAAACTCAAACCTGCTGAGCTGATGTCACTGGTTGAGGCTCAGTTTCTGATAAGGCTTAAGGCACAGCCACTTTACGATTCGGCCTAAAATTTAAACTACATTCACTTACAATATGCTTTTTCATAAGTTACATTATTTCTAAACACAAATCACTTGGAGTTTTGGTCCTTTACACTGCTATTCATATGCATACTTTTGGTGCACATAAGGAAAACCAGTCATAGCCTCTAAGCCACGGCCTGATCTTTACGTGGTCATGTATGTTAAGGACCCGGTTTGGGGAGTCACATGCTCATTAATCTCTATGGGGCCCACGTTCCC
Source organism: Periophthalmus magnuspinnatus (assembly GCF_009829125.3). Lineage (NCBI taxonomy): Eukaryota > Metazoa > Chordata > Actinopteri > Gobiiformes > Gobiidae > Periophthalmus > Periophthalmus magnuspinnatus. The sequence continues at coordinate 8,935,505 of NC_047138.1, forward strand.
ACAGTTCCCTCTTCATTGGTGTTGGGGCAGCTCACAGCAGATGGAGCTCATTGGGACAAAAACGTGCTCTTCCTGTCTTTGAGCCCCAAGTTTGTAACACCGACCCACTGACCTCCACACACTGTAAAGTCAGACTCCAATGACATCAGCCCACTCTTTTAATGCCTATTTACAGCATAAAACCTGGCGCTCTGATTATCCATATGGAGGTAATTTTCTCCATACTGCTTAGCCAAAAGTGCAAACATTTCACATTAAATAAACAACAAGCATTACTGCTTCACACTGCTGCAACCAATTGAGTCTCAAGTGAACCATAATGTCTGCCATGATCAACTTAGAGGATATCTTTATGTACAATAATACCAAAATCTGGGCACAAAATTATTTCTCCAGGCTTGATAATTATTCTAGCATTTTTTCTATTACAGCAAATGAGTGCTTATTTATCACCAACTGCATTTTAACCTTCCAAGTGCAACACTGAATAATTCAGGAAAATAAAACAAGGTGTGGTAATTGTGACCAAAAGCATTCACACTGACGTCACTGTTAATCTTGGACACAAATGAATTTACCATGCCAATGTTTTGCTATGCCATATTGCCTTGCTTTACAATCTATATGCTGCTAAAATGTTACAACACTGAATGGCTGTCCATTTAGAACAAGCATGTTGAAGCCGCTGCAACCTCAGGCATGCCTTCAGAGGACATTATGCTCATGTTTAAAGCTTGTGGTGGTGCGCACTGCAGACATGAGGTATAGAAATAAATGTGTTGGGACAGGCCTGCTGGACCTTGATCTAGCCTCAGAGTCTAGCTGTGGTGTCTGGCCCCTGGGTGAAAGTTTTTGTGTTTTCTAGGCTTAACATCTGTGGTCTGTGGTTTCTAAGAAGAGTGCTGCCCATCACCAAGCCCTACACTGGCCCACACTCGGCTCAGTCTGTTTACTCTGCCCATGATGAGAGTCCATTACATCTCTATTTCACTGGGTATGTTGTACAGCTGGTGAACTTAAATGATTACACACAAAGTACATCAGTTTAAACAATTAAGTAATTAACTAAGCCCAATAAAAGGAAACATTTGGGGGGTAAACGAAGATCAAGTTCTATGGTGTAAATAGTAAACTGAATGGGACAAACATAAATTACCTTCTCTGCACTCCTCTCCAACAAACCCTGGACAGCATCGCCACTCCAGAGCAGTGACCTGCTTATAGGCGGTCTTAAAGGATGGTCGGATAACAGTTCTGTAACTGCAGAAACACCAGAAGACAAATAAGCTATAACAAATACTTCATTTATTACTTATTATTATGACAGAGTATGAGTATGGAGAATTGTAGTGCTTCAGTAAAGGCAATAGGACAATACCATTTTCCTACCTAACAACTTTTGAGCAGGGTCCGGGCCATCTGCAACTTTGAACCACTCTTTGCACAGAAGTTTCTGTTCCATTGTGTACTTGACAGGTCACTGTCTTGGAAACTGTATATTGACACCAGTTTCTGAAAAAAATAAAAATAAATTAAGCATTGCTTTACAAAAGCACATTCAAGACACAGCTGAATCCCTTTCCCGTCCATTTGATTGTTCTTGTAAATAATGTTCCAAAAGGAGCAGGCACTCACCTGAGCTGAGTACGGGACCCGGTGCCCGGTGGTCCAGTGCTGGTCTGCTCTGACTTGATGCGCGGACGCGGCAAAGTGATGCTTGGAATGTGATAAATAATTCCAGTTCCTGTAGAATTGCATACAGTAGTCATCCAAATGCACAGAGCGCAAAGAAACGAAAACGCCACCATCTTCCTCGTCCACAGAACAACGATGCTCAAACAAAGTCTGTTGCTTCAGCTCCTCCTTGACAAATCAGAATAGCAACAGAAATGGACTGAGGAGAGCAAGTCTCACTCACTCCTCAGAAAACCACTTGGTTGTATCTTCCCACCGAGAAATAGCTTTAATAACAGCACATCAATTACACACGAGCACTTGCTATAGATTGGTGGGAACGTTTTCGTACGTCGAGGAGTGAGAGTCAAAATGAGTAAAACACAAGTCGCGCATCTGGTCCCTATAAAGAAAATAGGCCATACAATCGCACAAGTTACTCATGAAGACGGACAAAAGTCATGAAGAAGCTGTGAAGAGGAATTTTCAGTCGATAAAAAAACAAACAAAAAACTTAAAATATGTTTATCTGAAAATAAAAGTAGGCCTAACAGCCTAGTGTTCTCTGGTCTGTATTTCAAACAACCTTTATTTTTGCTTATCACCACAATCAATCTTAACTATTTTACATAAAGAACAACGCAAAATAATATTGGACCTCATTTGTTTTAGGTGTCCTCAGTAAAAGTGTAGTATGCGTACAATAAAGTCTATGCAGGCACCGCGTGTTGTAGGAAGGCGCCCTCTTGTGGCAGACAGGCCGCGCCGTAGTGGAAGGAGACGTGTCCCGTTCACTGATGGAGGCTGAACACACACTGAGTATGGGAGACCAGATAGACGAGGAAACGGCTGTATCAATGTTAGAGCCGTACATTGAAACTCTTCGACAGCAACTGGAACAACAAGATCCCATTTTCCTCATATCAATTATTGTCGCTTTGGCGGTTGTTATTGTCACGTGCGGTGAGCATTTTACCTTAGCATGCTAACATTAGCTTACCATGCTAGGCCAAGTGGGCTTAGCAATCACTTCGGTCAAATGTATATAGTATAGAGTTGTCTTGATTGCAACTAATCAACAAAAATGTGTTAAACTGTACAGTTATGCATCATTATATGAAATTATATCAAATATGAGCGGCAGTCAAATGCTTATATAGTTTACTTATGGTAAGTAATACACAAGTGTTCTCTGTGTTTCAGTTTTTCTTAAATATTTTCTCACAAGTAAAACTGTTCGGAGTTCAGTTTTGTTGGTTGGACTGTGTGACTCAGGGAAGACCCTCCTCTTCAGCCGGGTAAAGCCAAATCACCTTTATGGCCATTGCACAGTAGCATGGATATATGTTTAATGTGGTGTCTATGCTTATATTGTATTATAGCTACTGTCAGCAAAGTTTAAAAGAACCCAGACCTCCATCACTGACAGCAGTGCTCCATATAAAACCAAAAATGACAAGGTGAGTAAAAACCATTGGACAGAGTCAACATTAGAGGTAACTCTATTAATTATCTGCCTTCTACCTCCAGAGCAGCACCTGGACTCTCATAGATCTTCCAGGACATGACAGTCTTCGTTCACAGTATCTGGAAAAGTTCAAGTCCGCAGCCAGGTAAGCTCTAAGGACACATTTGGGAAGAATGGGCAATATTGATATTTATTAAAAATACATTGTATTCTTTATGGCAATGTTAATAATAATCTACAATATTATTGCATCCCTTGACACTGCTGAAAATGTGTATCAAAATGTATTTAGAGTGAATGTTTTGTTAAAAATTCTGTCTTTTTCAGAGCTATTGTATTTGTAGTCGACAGTGCCATTTTCCAGAAAGAAGTCCGTGATGTGGCTGAGTTTCTGTACGTGCTTTTGACAGACAATGTAATCTACAGAAATGCTCCAGCTATTTTGGTAGCATGCAACAAACAAGGTAAAACTTCTTTTGTTTTATTATTTCTTTGTCATTAATATATCACTGCATAATTTCCTTGTCTTATCAGATATCACAATGGCAAAATCCGCTAAATTGATTCAACAACAACTAGAAAAGGAACTGTAAGCATTCAAGACATTTATTTCTACATCTTCTATTGGCCACCTGTTACTAATCATTAGTTATGTATAAATCTGTACATTTAAATGTGTTAATTGTGTTTGTTTGTAGGAACACATTGCGAGTAACTCGATCTGCAGCTCTGAGCTCTCAGGATGGCTCTATTGGTGGCAGTGTGTACCTGGGAAAGAAGGGGAAGGACTTTGATTTCAGCCAGCTGCCCATGAAGGTGGAGTTTGTGGAGTGTAGCGCCCGTGGTAACAAAGGTGAAGAGGGAGAAGCAGACATTGAAAATCTAGAGAAAAGTCTGGCAAAGCTGTAGAATCCATGAAGATAATCTAAGAAATGTAAGATAATACCAACCAATTACACAATCATTTCAACATCCACTGTCACCTTATTTAAAAACACAGGAAAAAAAAGTTTGTTTGATGTGTGAAACATTTTTTCTATGGATTTTTGGTAGTACTGTGAATAGAAAGTTTATTACAGCCAAGCAGTTTGTGGGTTAAATAAAATGCTTGGCGCAACTTATTTTTGTAAACCACAACCATTTATATCCACTTTTAAAATCAAGAACATGAAAGACTCAAGACTTTAAGATTTACCAACTCTAATTTAAAAAAGAAGAACAAAGGTCAGACTACTAGTGCCTTTTCACTGCTTTGGCAGGAGTTGAATTGAAATTGTGTTAAAGTTTAAAACAGCTTTTAAAGTGATTGTATTGTTTACATTATAGTTTTTGCTTGTTCAAAAGATGGTTAATAAAAAGATAACAAAAACTAATTACACTTGCTTGTCTGCTGGTGTGATATACTAAATGTTAAACAAATTAAAACATGGGAGTTACATCTTCATTTTAATACTTGCAATTCATAAGTTAATGTTAGACAAGCACAGCAAACATGTCCCTATGAAAATATGCATAATAATGCATTTACATTACAATTAAGTATATGAAATTCTGATAAATTACTGTAAAAATATCTTCCACTATACAGTTCACACACTAAACCATATTTCCCGATGTCCAGTCAAACTAGTCTACTGTGTGGTTAGTGGGTAGATGGTAAGACTAGAGCTCTGATCAGCCACCACCACAATTGGCTCCCCCTTCAATACAGCTGGACACAGCCAGTTCACCTTCTCTCCGTGGTTGATTTTTAGTTTGGGCTCAGATGAATCCATATTTTCAGTATCTTTGCAGGTGTTCGTTTGCGCTTCAACCTCTTGTGATGGCTCTGTTCTGTCTTGTTTCTTGTGCTTAGCTTTGATTTTGCTTTTCCTCCGTCTCCCATCATTTCCTGTGGATAGGGGTTTCAATTTTCCCTCCACTACAGGGTGTTTACTAAGATCCCACAGGGCAACATGGCCGTCATTACCCCCACTGATAAGCCAGTATGGATGAGAAAGAGAGTTCACAAAATGTGCCTGCGAGGCTCCCTGACTGTGGGCTTTGACTGACCCTTGCTGCTCAAGTTTTGATCCACTACCGATTCTCAACAGATGTACCCGTCCATCTTCAGCTGCACAGCTCACTATATTTCCACAACTGGACACTGTAACACAATGGGCCAGTGGTGGGTTGAAGAGCTGACCAGGCTGCTGGTGAAGGACCTCTTCCTCCTCCAAACTGTCTTGAATGTTAAGGGTCCACAGAGGCCGGGTCTTTTGTAAACCCCAAAGTATCACCTAGGCAAAAAAAATTACAATAATTACATAGGATTTAAGTTCCAAATAAAACATTGAGTTTACACACCTGCATGTCTAGTCCTACTGACACAAGGTTATTGGGCCTTTGAGGTCGGAAGTCCAGTGAGGAGCAGATGTTGGTGTGTCTGCGTAAGGTCCTGCATACTTTCCCTCCTGGTAGATCCAGTATACGGACAGCTCCTGAGTCATTAGCCACAGCCAAAGCCGAGCCGGTCTCATTAAGTGCAAGAGCATTGATCTCCTCCTCACCTACACCTTCAAACTGCTCCACAGTGCTCTTCAAGTTTCTGTAGTCCACTACACTCACAGTCTCTCCATGAGACACATACAGCTGTGCTGGAGCAGACGGTGAGAAAACAACACTAGTACAGTCATCTTCACCAGGTAGTTGGAGATTTCCAATTATGACACCTTCCTGGTTCCAGACTGTTATTTGTCCACCCTCTGATCCTGAGGCAACAAGACCCTCTGGACCAGGAGCTGCCCCCACACATAGGATGGGAGTAGTGTGGCCCTCACACCACTGTCTGGCAATGTTCATTCTAAAAAGATAAAAATCAATAGAGAAATGTAGATCATCTGAACATATTTTGAAAAGTTAACAAATTTACATTAAAGAATTCCGCTTTAACACCAATATTATTTTGTATTTTACATATTTCATCATCGTTTTACACAAAGCCATCACAAATTACAGTACGATCTTTTGAATGGGGAAATATCCGGACAAATCCTTCAAATCAGGAATGAATAATCTGCTTGAAACCCATAAGGTAGTGTCCCAGTGTATGACTTGCCCTTTGCCCACTTAAAGGTGCATTTTGTGCATTATCTTTTTTGGAGAGGGTATGCCCCCTGCTGGTCTCCGTGAAGATCTGTCTATATACGGTATTTAATCGTAGGTTGTTTATTGCCAACAATGCCATAAACGTGCATTGTAGCTGTGAGCGAGATTGCCTTTGTCCTTTAACTTGGTCTGGTGAGGTCACCTGCGGCTGCTTGTTTTATGGTATACACTTTTAATGCCATACAATGGAACATTTTAGTCAAGGTAAAATAGACAAGCAGGTGGCGGACTCCTCACCTGAAAAATAGTGCACTGTCACAATCAGAGATAGGGTCACGGCATTTATGTGGCTACCGTGAAAGAAACTGCCTTGACAAAAGCCTAAAACGATGTTCGAGTATCGAGTTTTCAAGATCACTTTCTACACAGTTGATGACCAGCAAATGGCGAATACGACAGCAATGACTAACAAACGGACTTAAGAGTTCATGTAATCGTTTAAATGCATTGTGTTATTGTTTTAATGTATTATATGAAAAGCTCAAAGAAAATAACAAATTCTACCCTACCTTCGAACACGCTTTCACGAAGTCGCTTACTGATGACGTAATAAAAATATTGGGGAAGGGAAGGGGAGGGGGTGGAGGGGGAGGAGGAGGAAGGGGGGCGGGAGGGTGACTGACCACTGTAATATTATGACATACTTCTATGACACACTACTGACCAGTGGTACTAACTGTAAGGTATGTGGCATTGCGTATGACAATTGGCACTGGGCCTGTAACACTGTGCTTCAACCATAACTAGTCTGTATTTTGTGAGGCATTGCTGTTGGCAAACTTTAGTTGTTTAATTTGTATTGGAGACAGCTATTTGTGTTTTCTATTTGGAAACTGACCATCTGAGAATGGCATTTTGAGATAATTATCTTTTGTGTTACTGACCATACAAAACTGTTGAATCAATGTAGACAATTATACAAAACAAGGGTCATATTCTCAGTGGGTCAGCTCATTAAATCATGTCCCGAGCCATCCATCCTCTCTCTACAAAGGCTGCTCTTGCTGACTCATCCAAAGCTGTAGATCTGATGAGTGTGGTCCTTTCTGGGTCAGTGAACAGCGCTCCTGCTCCACTGAATAGGGCACAGAGAAGAGGCCACAGTCCCAAAACACACACAAATTACTCAGAAAGCGCACACACTCTTATACAAGAAAATAACGCACATCAGTGGTGACATGTTCTGTATATTGTGACAGCTACAGATCTAATGTAAGTACTTTTAGTCTTCTTGTATGTCTCATGTGAGAATTAACTAGAAGCTGCTGTATGTGACACTGCAGTTGCAAAAATTGTGTTAACTAGTCAGGAAATGTCCTAACAGTTTGTGGTTATTTAAGGGTCTTCAATCTTTTACAGAGTTGGAAATGCAGTAGTTGGTAGGGCTTCTTTGGAAGGCATCACTGCATAAATGTTTTTATTAGACAGTTTACTGATAATATTCAAACTTTACGTTTATAAATTGTAAGTTTTAAATGATATTCATGTTTTTGTACATGTTGTACTGCACCGTGTAAGATCTATTCAGGCCGGCCTTGTGAAGAACAATTTCAGCACTTCTAATAGCATGAAGTCTCCATACTATCCAGCAAGATCTGTCCTTTTCCACAAGGAGCCCAATGGAGTTACATACAGGATCCCTGCATTGCTCTACCTGTCCCGGTCCAAAACCATGTTGGCTTTCTGTGAAGAGAGACTCAGCCCCTCGGACTCCCAGGCTCATCTGCTTGTCATGAGGAAAGGCATTTTTCACAGGAATTATGTGGAGGTTTGGCTTTACTTTTTCTTTTTTTTTTAGTTTATTGTTTACTATTTTCAGAGGTGGAGGAAATAGAGGTAGAGGAAATAATGTTACATAATGTTACGCTTCTTACCAAAACTAAAATGCTGCAATACTGCAGAGCTGTACAGTTGCAGAAATAAATAATAATTAATAATACTGCTATTACTCTAACGGCTCCACTACTGTGACTTAATAAATAACAAGTCTGTCTTAAAAAAATGCTTACAAGTGTTCATTCACTCCTCATTGACAAATAATGGTAAGGAACTTCTGTAACCACAACTACTGACCTCTCACAATACTAATCAACTTATTAGTTTAAATGTAAACTAAAGGACATTTTTACTTGTGTAATTGATTTACTAATACATTGGTTGATCCTATGTGTAGTTAATGTAACTTGTTAAGTGCTCCCTATGTGCTCCCTGTCACACCAAGGCCAATGTTGCAAATAAGTTGTTCTTATCTTACGTAAGGTAAAATAAATAAACCAGACAAACAAAAGTGTCTTGAAGTGTCTTGCTCTGGACACACTGACAGTATTCATTTGCAGGATCAAACTGCCATCGTTCTACAAAAACTGCTTCTACTGTTATAATTTCTGTTACTATTTTCTACTAATTACTGACTAAAAGAGTGTTCTTTAGTAAAATATTTCCAGAAAATCATGAAAATCATCAAATAAAATAACTGAATTGAATAACTGAATAACTGCTTGAAGATGTACTCAGGGAGACCTTTTTTTTTAAAAAATGCTTGTGGATTGTAAAAGCAAGTAGGACCTATTAATATTGTGAACGGTGATTACATTCATGCTCTTTTTCAGTGGGAGGACATGCATGTTTTGGGCACAGCTTTCTTACCTGGCCATAGGTCTATGAATCCTTGCCCAGTGCATGATGAGTTCACCGGGACAGTCTTTCTGTTCTTCATTGCTGTGTTGGGACACACGTCAGAGGCCCATCAGCTGATAACAGGCAAAAATGTAACACGACTCTGCTACATCTCCAGCACAGACAACGGAAACACCTGGAGCCCTGTCACTGACCTTACACAAACAGTGATAGGAGAAACCATTAAAGGTCAGAATAATAATTTTTAAATGTTTTGGATTGTTCAACCATACTGTAAATTGCAAAAAAAAAAATAAATAAAAAATATTGTTTTATTCTTACCTTGTTAATAATTTGCATTAATCTTGTTACAGAGTGGGCCACCTTTGCTCTTGGCCCAGGTCATGGCATCCAGCTGAAGTCCGGGCGCCTGCTGATTCCTGCCTATGCTTACTTTATTGAATGTAAAGAGTGCTTTGGACAGCTCTGCCAGACTACACCCCATGCATTTTGCTTCCATAGTGACACTCATGGGCGAACATGGCGCTTTGGGGAGGCCGTGCCAGGACCAGAGAGTGTGGAGTGTCAGGTTGTATCTGTGGATGAAGAGGAAGGCACAAACATACTGTACTGTAATGCTCGCAGTCCTCTTGGTTATAGGGTGCAGTCTGTCAGTCTGGACGATGGGGCTGTGTTTCAAGAGGGGCAGCTTGTCCCACGTCTGGTAGAGCCTCGAAATGGTTGTCATGGGAGCATAGTGGGATTCCCTGCCCCTTTATATCTGCATAATTCTTTCAGCAATGATTTAAGTCAACGCACTCACCACCACTTGAAATATTGGGAACATGACTGTACAGATCAAACCAACTTAACAAACAGCCAGGCCCCAGAACCCACAGCCTCACCTTTAAGGACAATTATTGGTCCTTCAAATTTTCTTACCCCCACCTGGGTAGTGTACTGCCACCCGACATGGAACACTACCCGCAAAGATTTGGGTGTGTTCTTGAGCTTGTTTCCTCGTGATCCGGACAGTTGGTGCGGCCCCTGGGTCATTTATGATGGTCCCAGTGCCTACTCTGACCTGGCCTACCTGGAGCTTTCACCATCTCCTGAAGCTCCACCTGCAGTGGCCTTTGCCTGTCTGTTTGAGTGTGGCACCAACACAGCTTATGATCAGATCTGTTTCAGTATCTTTACTCTGTATGAGCTCATAGATAATATACCACACAGCATTCAGCAACTTCCAACCAGCAAAAAGCACAAACATAGAATGGGAAGGAGAAAAAGCAATGTGAGAGAGCTGTGCACTATTTTTTAGTAAGTCTCCACCATTGTTGTTCTGCTCTGAATTGTTGGAACATGTTGCCATATACATTTTTAGTTTATGCTGTTTTGTTCACCAAAGCGTGCTAGGGAAGCATTTGCAGTCTGTATAAATAAGATAAATAAGTGCCAAAACGACAGCAGGATGTACTCAGTCTCCCTGTTTTTTCCGATCTCCCCTTCTCTTGCACAACTCCACACTGGAGGAAGGACTGTTTTTCTCTCTGCATTTTGCAGTTATTTGTCTATTAGTTTTAACTATAGTTTTCCAATAAAACATGAGTGTACAAACCATCATTTCATTGGCACTGTTAACATGGACAATAGGAAATGCCAGAGCTACGCAAAAGCCTGAAGACTCAATGGATAACAACTTTTCTCCAGCTACAGTGAAGGTCAGCCCAGATTTTAAGAACTCTTGTTTTTTTTTCACAGCAGTCAAAATGTTTAAATGTACCTTTGAGCAACACGATTGTGGTACAACATTTTGTTATTATCATTTCATCGAAAAAATAAACAACGCTTGAGGTAAAATTACATGTATTTGTTAAAGTCATAAAAATATGTTGTACATAGTACAAAAGCCATTATGACGATCAGGTTTTCCATTATATATATATAAAGGTGTATACTGTCATTCGGATGTGAGGAATGGAGCTGTCATATGCCTAATATTCTGTAGTTTATGCTTTTTTTTATGGGGGCAGTGAGGGTTCTTTTATCTACAACTAAAAACAACTTACAGGATTATGAGAACACAATAAATTAGAATTTATAGTCCATTTGACCATGATTTCTTTTTCAGTTCTTCCATTTGTTCTTTTTCACAGGGAGCTGACCTGTAGCCTCTAAGTATTTATGGATAAGTTCTTCTTGTGTTGCTGGCAAACAGGGCTGGTATCGACTGTATTCCATGGTGTATTCTCCTTTACCCTAAAAAGAATTAAATGCAAAAATCAGTTAGATGATAAAATAAAGCTTTGTTGTAGTTGTAATTAGATCAATACCTCAGTGCAAGAGCGAAGCTCAGTGGCATAACCAAACATATCATTTAAAGGAACCTGTGAAAATCATTTAAAAACTTTAACTTGTGGACTTGTTACTTTGTGAAAATGTAAACAGGCAAATTAAACTGAACGCACATCAGCATACAATGTGAAGTATCCTTCGGTCCCATCCTGTCCTGTGATAACCCCATGGCGCCGGTTAATTCCAGAGATGACCGCGCCCTGAAACTCTTGTGGAGCAACTATTTCTACTGCCATGATGGGCTCCAGGATGATCGTATTGGCCTTCTCCATTGCTGTAGGAAAATAAAAACACTATTTTAGTCATGTACCACTAAGCAAATTCAGTGACAAAAATACAAGAAGTCCCCTGCACCTTGTTTTAAAGCCCCTTCTCCAGCACGGATAAAGGAGATCTCATTGGAATCAACCATGTGGTTGGCTCCATCTTCCAAAATGAACCGTACTCCAGAGATTTTATGTCCACTCAGAGGTCCTTTTTCACACGAGTCTCTGAAACCCTGTGACAAGAATAAGGGTCAGTGTCAAGGCTATAAATACAATCCATAAAATAATAACCTTAGTGATCTACCTTCTCCACAGCAGGAACAAACTGCTTTGGCACATTTGTTCCAACTGTCTCATCCTCAAACTCCAACTTGGTGAAATGCTCAGACTCCAAAGGTTCAAGGACCCCAATAACTTTACCATACTGGCCTGAGCCGCCACTCTGCTTTTTATGGGTGAAGTCAAATCTACAGATAACAACAAAGGACACATTATATCACATAATTGATGATCAGGTCTGTGGTTTCTGTTTCAAAAATGTAAAGTAAACCACCAATCACCAGTCAGGTATAAAGTGCATGTCTCTTTAAAAATGGGCAGGGCTTCAAGTCTAGGAAGTGGGAAATGGTTTCTCCATGCGTAATTTGCAGCTGACAGAAGAAGGCAGGAGAAGTTTCCATTAAGCAAGACCAGAGTAAGATGATGTTGCTTTAAAGTGAATGCTGGCTTTGTGTTTTTATAATGTTTGGTTATTATATTTTATTCATTATACTTAATTTATTAACATTTGGGTGTAGTTTCTACTCAATACCAACCTACAGCACTTTCTATATGTAGCACCTTCCTTATGGTCAAAGTCCAGTCCACCTGGAGGCTCCGTTATAGTGCTTTAATATACACTTTTATTCAACAGGTTATTGTGGAGGCAGAGATAGTGGAGGAGACGATGCAGACTGGGGAGCTGAACCCTCATCACTACCCAGCACAAAGGGCTGCCAGGGCAGTGCAGCACTATATCAACACCCGCTATGGCTCCCCATTTAAAGTGTTTATGATCAACAAGGTCCACAGTGGAAATGCAGAGGTAATAAGATCTATACACACCTAACTAAAGGCATGCATACAAAATGACTTGACTATTACATTTGACTTCATATTTCAGGATATAAACAATGCTGGAAGAAAGTACCAGTTGGAGATCTCATTTCAAGAAATAATCAGTAATGCAAGTATTGTGTGACATTTAATTTCAACACACTTATACTAAAATAAATCATGTTTTCATTTCAATGCTAGCCCAACTAACATTCATTCAGCAGCATTTATACGTATTACAATAAACTAAATAAGTTGAAAGTTGAGCACTTAAGAATAAAATGATTGGACCGGGTGTGTCACATTTTAAAAGGAGCACCTAAAGAAGCATTGCATTATGCTCTATCTTTGTCACTGTGGTGCAATACGGACTCATTTATCATCATGGTCACATGGTTTAGACAACGCCTTTGACATACTCCTTTCTATTGGTGCATTACTTGGCTGAACTAACAGCCGTTCAGTATGGAGTAGTTGCTTACTTTATCTTGTGCCCATGCCTTCTTTTTTAGAGCACTCACAAATGCTCTGCAGAGGTGTTATTTCCAAGGGGAGAAATACAAGGTTCACCTGAAGTCAGTGTGTTGTGTGAGGAGCTTGAAACATTAAATACAACAAAAGATGATGAGGCTTTATATCAGAAACTGAAGACAAGGCAGAGCATGGTGGTGGCACAGAACTTGCCCGGTATGCATTTATGCCTTGTATAATGAGTGGACATTAAGTGCTATAACATGTTTACAGGTGCAATACAGCCATATTAAACTGTCTGCTTTCCTCACTAGACAGTCATGGTCACATAGACCCAGACATGAAGCCTCTTTGGTACCTGGGGATCGTGGCATCTAGTTTTATCATGCTGAAGGAATCCACTGAAAATACACTCTATAACATGGCTCAGGTCGGCAATGTCACACAACTGGTATGTCAGTTTTATTACATTAAACTGTACTTTTGTGTTTCTACTCCACGTTTGTGTTCATTTGTATGTAATGATACATAACTATCATTACAAAACATGTATTAATTTGTGATAATTGGTTATCATGGATATTTTATGTTGCCTCATGTAGGCCACCGAGACAGATGAGTTGAAGTTTGACTACTTCATACTACTACATGATATGGTGTCACAGGTAATCAACTAGCCAAATTTTTTTTTTTTCCTTTATTCATTCCTGTAAATTTTTCTATTATCATGAGCTGAATGTTATACAGGAAATAATTCGTTGGAAACTGCAGATCAACTGGTCTCCTCTGGAGGGAGTTAAAGTACAGCAGATGGAAAAAATGCCCCACTGCCATGAATGTAAAAAGCCACCAAACACAGAATGAACTTGTGACATAATTCTTATTGGGTTTTTTTTATGATTACTGTGGATGTCTTGAAATGGCACATGTAAATGGCTGTTTAAACTGAGTGAGAATAAATCTACTTACGTCACAGGGCCGGTGATTGTCTCTCGGAATGCAACTTTAGGTTTTCCCATCACACACGGACAATTGTATTCCCGTTCCATTCTCTGAAACAGAAAAACTGTCAGACTATTAAAGGTCATTGGTTTAAATTAAACAAAAGTACTAAGATTACCTGTGAGTAGATTTCTAAATGCAGCTCCCCCATGCCTGAAATAATAGTCTCTTTACTCTCTGTATCGAAATGCACTCGAAATGTAGGATCTTCTCTGGTGAAACGGTTGATGCCTTTGGAAAATTTATCCAGGTCATTCTATTACAGAGTGAAGAAGAGGTAACAAACAAGCTTTTTTGCTTTACAAATGGTTAAAGTAAAGGACTATACCTTGTTGACTGGTTTCATTGACATAGAGATAACAGGCTCTGGGATATGAATTGATTCCTGTTGGGATGAAAATTAATAAATATGGAAAAGACAAAGGTTGAAAAAAAAAAAAAAGCTCCAAAATAATAAAAATAAAATACATTAAATTTAAGATCACAGAAAGCATTTACCATTGAAAGATTGGCACTGGTCTTTGATGTGAAAGTGTCTCCACTTGCACAGTCAATCCCAAAAAGAGCACAAATATCACCAGCGTAGACCTCATCAACATCCTACAAAAAAAAAGAAAAAAAAGAAATGATACAGGAAATGATTCCTCTATTATAATAATAATCAGAAACTCTCAGAAGAAGCAGGTTGTTGTAGTTATCTCTTTAAGACAATGCAAAGCTACTTGGTGTTCATGGTTAAATTTAAAGTCATCTATGCTCAAGCAAATATTCATACACATTTTGTGTGACATGCAGAACACCTGAAGGTGCCTGCAGTTGATAAGATGAGACATGTGGAAACTGCTGGCAAGACACTTATATGTCACATGTACACTTGACAAATCACAAAAGAGGAACCCAAATATGCTTTGTTATTACAAATGTTGTTTGTCTATATTAGCAATTTTTAGTTCTCACCTCCATCTGGTCAGCATGTAGTCGCACTAACCGCTGCACTCTGACTCTTTTGCTGGTGCGTGTGTTGTAGATGTATTCTGCCTTCTTCAGACAGCCTTGGTACACACGTACATAAGTTAGCTGGCCAAATCGTCCAGCCTAATGAAAAACAAACATCATGACTAAAATGCCAGAAGATAACTGAAAGAGAAACTGTGAATATATTACCTCAAGTTTAAAAGCCAGACCCACAAAGGCATTAGCAGAATCTCTTGCAGGGTCCATTTTAACTTTAGATTTTTCACTTGAATCTCTAAAACAAAAAACATGTACAGTATACAAGAACAGTATTGCTAGAGATTGTCTACAACAATGTCATTACAACACTGAGCTCTTAATACTTACTCATGATTGAGTATTGCATAGTTTTCGACTTCAGTTGGATTGGGCAGATAAGCTAACACGGCATCTAACAGAGGTTGTACGCCTTTGTTCTTTAGTGCTGTTCCCACCAGCACTGGGGAGAAAAGGCGTTGTACTGTGGCCCTGCGTATAGCTGCCTACAGGACAATAATAAATAATACAAACTTGGGCTGAATCTTTCGGTCAGACATTTATACAGATAGTATGATATGATGACATGGTGCAATACTGGAATTATTAAAAATATTAAATATTCAATTAGAAATGTTCCCCTCACTTCCCATCAAATACAAACCTTTAAGTCATTGTTGGTTGGCGTCTGTTCTTCAAGAAACATTTCTCCCAAGATTTCATCAGCGTTGGCCACACACTCCACAAGTTCCTGTCTGCGCTCCTCAGCCTCAACACGAAAATCAGCAGGAATTTCATCATAACGAATAACCTGACTATGGAAAGAATTAAGCATACCCTACATTTCTGAAATCAAAAGAATCTTACAGATTGTTCCAAGATCAATGCTCACCCAAATGGTCCGTCAAAATATATGCTTCGCTCCTCAATAAGGTCTATGATACCTTTCATGTTTCCCTCGAGACCAATGGGGATATTTATAAAAGCAGCATTGTGATTAAGCTTAGTCCTGGGAAGAAAAAATAAATTACTTCACGGTGCATAAAATCACTTTTATACATTAAAATTTTATGTTTGTACCATGTACCTCATCTGTTGTAGGGCCCGATATGGATTGGCACCCATTCGGTCAAGTTTGTTAATAAATGTGAGGAATGGGACATTGTAGCGTTTCATCTGTCTGTTGACTGTCATGGTCTGACACTGCACTCCTCCAACAGCACACAGAACCAACACAGCTCCATCCAGCACTCGCAGAGCTCGCTCCACCTCAATGGTGAAGTCAACATGACCTTGAAACATAAGATTTCATCATTTAAAACTGACCCAGTCAGTTTATTGTGTGTATCAAATCGAGGTGCCATCAATATTAACTGTACACATTCGTGAAGGGATTTGAGAAAATATGACCGCAGTTAACAGTTATGTTACTACAAGTAATACTTATAGAATCTGTGCTTGTGACAGCTTGAGTTTTTAGGTACCTGGCGTGTCAATTATGTTGATGTTGTGACCTTTCCACACGGTGTATGTAGCAGCTGACTGAATTGTGATGCCTCTCTGTCTCTCCAGTTCCATTGAATCCATGGTGGCACCAACACCATCTTTTCCTTTGACCTAAAGAAGATAAACAATTTCCTTGACAGACTGCTCCATGCATCCACAATAGAGGTTAAAAGGGTCTCACCTCGTGAATCTCTGCTATTCTGCCAGTGTAATAGAGGACGCGTTCTGTAAGCGTGGTCTTTCCAGAATCAATGTGCGCGGATATCCCAATATTTCTTATTTTCTCATTGCAAAACACACCAGATGAGGATGACCGACAGTTGATTATGAGAACCTGTGAGGTAACATTAGTGCAGTGCGTGAGACAGCAGTCGGTGATACTAGTACTCCTACAGGACCGAGCATTACGAAAGATACACTACCTTTTTCAGAGAGGTACTCCTTTTTGGTGAAAGATGACGACTCGCCAGTGCAAGGCTAGCTTTGAGGACTCTCATCTTCCAGTTACCTTTCCACACCGTGTCCTTGCGTTTTTAATATTTACACAACACCCCGTCTAGATGTCGACCCACGGGTTGGGTGAATGTCACGCCAGATCCCCCAGACCGGTGTGCGATTACTTCCGGGTTTTGTACGGGAAGCAATTTTGACCAAATTGCCTGAGCCTTTAACTCGAAAACGTGCATTTTTGAAGGATATCCAAACTGAAGTTTCAAATGGCAGTATTCCACATGCCAGTACTGGATCGCACAATCCAGCAACTAATTATAATCTTACTGGTGGAGGGTCCCTCACCTTCTTGTATGGAGATGATATCTATAACAATAAATAAATAAATAAATAAATAAATAAATATATACACACACACACACACACACACACACACACACACCCACACACACACACCCCACACACACACACACACACAGATAGATATAGATATAGAGATAGATAGATAGATAGATAGATAGATAGATAGATAGATAGATGGATAGATAGATAGATAGATAGATAGATAGATAGATAGATAGATAGATAGATAGATAGATAGATAGATAGATAGATAGATAGATAGATAGATAGATAGATAGATAGATAGATAGATAGATAGATAGATAGATAGATGGATAGATAGATACAGATAGAGATAGACAACACCAACCCTTATTTTGACAGCATTTCCTCTTTTTGGTGGCTCTGCTAAAAGACCATAAGAGGCACCACTGAAGCAGCAACACATCCAACATTTCTCTACAAAGCTGCTGCAAAAATGCCATTCACTTCTCATGGTCAACTCTGCATATTACTGTGATGTAAGTTTTCCAGTACACTATATTTAATTCATTATGCAGGTATTGTGTTTGTTTTTCAAATTTATTTTGTGTTTTGTGGATTTGTTATAAAACATGTAGGCTTGGTACATACATACAGGCTTACAATACTTAGGCTACTGTCTATGTAAGGCATACAATAGCCTTCATGTATTGTACATGTATTTTAAAACAGCTACAGATTTATTTGGGGTATAGCCCTAATACCTAATCGGTTCAATAGACTATAGAGTCACACACTTAGAATCATAAAATGTGTGAAATTGTGTTGATGAAAGGAAATTATGAGCTGTTTGAAACATGGGACTACGTTGTTTAGGTATTTCTTTGTCATGAAGTGCTAATACAATTGTAGGATTATTTATGAAATGCATTTCACAAGAATGTTCTCAAATATATATGAGCTGTTCTTTCCACTGTGATTCTTCCTGTCTCATTTCCTTTCTTTAAGCCCGGACTGTGCTGTCACAGTCCATGACTTAATTTATCTACATATCTACAATTTTACATTTAAAAGGCCCAGGAAATTGATAGTGTTACATTTGTTATTGTAAATGATAGTATAGGGACATAATAGGATATTTGTCCATTCAATCTCTTTTGATTTTCCCCCACCTGTTTTCCTGATTGTAAAATAGCCTTTATGTAAAAAACAAAAAAAACAACAAAAAAAACAACAACCCCTCACTGCCAATCTGGGCTGTGCTCTCTGTCTGCTGTTAATCATTACACCATGAAGAATAGGAAGGTTTACTTTGTGGAACATGATGTTTTATTAGACTATTGCTCACTGACTGATGTGTTTGTTTCACTTCCAGTATACGAAGACAGGAAATTTTCAATTTCAGGTTTCTTTGACTTTTTTAATTGACACACGCTGTGACTAGTGCATTATGATACATTACGGTAAGTCACAGTCCTTTCAACAAATCTCGAAATTAACCACAAAAGGGCGTGCCTGAGGAGCTATTACTACTACGGAATGCAGGATGGGTCAAACTCCTTCAGAGCTCTCTCAATGCACAGCCAGCACGGGCAGAGCAACATGGAAAACAAGCGGGACGGCACAACGCCTCGGAATCTGTAGGTTTAGAGGCAAAGAGAAGCGACAAAACAAAGACTTAAGACGATATCCGATGAAAAGCAAGGCCCTGTCATGTTTGGGAAGGAGAAAGAGGGACTCGAGTTGGACCGAAACAGATTTGGACCACGTAAACGTTGCTGAGGAAACAGACCCGCGCAGCAGCGAACACAGAGTTGGAAAGTTACCGAGGGACGAGTTCGTGGCTGAGGCTGGGACCCGCGCATCGGCCCCCGGTTCTGTTAACGCAAACCAAGGCCTGTATGAGACAACAGATAGGCCTACTGTTCAACGCACAGTGAACCGGGAGGCAGCCGCTGGCTCCTCCGATGCGTCACGTTTGGGAAAGCGCAGCGGAGAAGTCGGCGGTGTGGGCTGCCCTGAGAACAATGCCGCGCTTCCCTCGATCAGAGCCATGGAGAATTATTCACCCAAGAAAGAAGACCAGCAGGACAGGGCAGGGTTTGAGAGTAAGGAACTAATAACGGGTGTCACCGAGAGTCCCTCCACACAACTCTCTGACAGGGGCTTGCTTGTTCAGACTGAGCGAACTTTGGCTACTGAACAGTCTTTAAAGGACCTCACTTGGGACACGATGACAAAATCAGACTGTAGTGATACGGTTTCCTGTCTTCCCACAATGGCACGGGATAAAACGTGTTCAGTTGAAACAGACAACAAAACTGGCCATCAAAGTACACCAGGAGGACAATGTTTTCCAGGAACAATACCAAAACTCATCATCACTAGAGACCTGACCCCTAGCTGTTCACAGGATGGGGCTAAGCTGCACCTGAACAGCGGGGCCTGTCTGGAACCTCAGCCTGATGATGAGTCTCCCTGCTCGGACAGTGGGTGTGGAGGGTCTCCTGCCCTGATGCGCTCCCACAGAAAGCTGTCCAACTCCTCCTCCTTTGGCTTGTCCTCTGCTTCTTCATTTGAGGAGTCTGAGGACGACTTCACAGGGAGCGATATTGAGTCCAGCCTCTCCCCTGGACGCCTGTCCTCTCTGTGTAGCCCTGAAGATGGATCAACTGTGAGTATGACTATCCCAATTTAGTTAGTCCACCAATAAAACAAGACATCAGATATTTTTATTTTTGTTAAACATCTCAACTTTGCCCATAAACAAAACAGTGTCTTTCAAGGCAACCTTGAGTAAGACCTGTTGCATGTTACAACAAAACAGAACAGGTCAAAGAAAGCATTGTACAAGAAAATAACTTCCACATTGCTACCTATCATTAGTCAAAAGTGTGCATGGACCAACTTCACTTGGTCCTCGGGCTCCACTTTATTTTGCTGCTTATCAGCACTAATTACAGTGTTGTGTGCTGGTGAAAAGGCCGTCTGGCTGCCTGAGTTATGTGTCATGTCATTATAGTTGCCAGCTCAGCGTGATTCACAGATTGTCAGTTTGACACTGTATTTAGTGTGTTTGAACCCTGCCCAGATATGTCTCCTCTAGAAAAGGATGTGTTTAAAGTTTGCAAATGGGAAGCTTTGGTGCTTCTGCTCAGGTCACTCATGTGAGGCTCTGAAATGCAAGGAATGAGACATGTCTTAAAAACAGGATGCTCTCACTGCAGACAGTCCTTCTTTTGTCTGTGTGAATCTTGAATGTTAGAGTGTCCCACAGACTACATCACTAGTGTCAAACTCTGCTTTTGGAGGTGGCCTAATGATGTTTGCTGTTAGGACTTTGCTCAAACAGCAAACACGCAGCCCTTGCGCTCGCTTACACATTTGTGATGTGACGTTTTCCTGGAACTTCTGTTAAGAATTGGTTTGGTTTGTACGTGGTACCCTATGTAATGTTGTAATTTGTAGTGTCATTTTAAAGGGCGTGTGGTATGTTGTTGTTCGTATTGAAAACAGAGCCATAGTGTCTCCTGGCCAAACCAGTTACTTCTGAATGAGAGTGACGTGAGTAGATACCTGCTCACACATGCATATTGAGACACGCATGAGGCCACCATACCTTCTTTTTCAGAGTTCACTCTGTGTCATGGAAAACTGGTTGCTTGGCAACATCCCTACTATAAGTGGTAGTATTTTTTTTTTTATCTCTATTTGACATGCCTGTAATATGTTAATGTGTTAATACAATAAATGCACTCAAATGTTCTTGGATTAAACTTAAAATGACCCCCTCATTAATATAAATAAATACACACACATACAATAAGATGGTATATGCTTTAACATATATTTGAACTTTCGCCTATAGCTTATCCTTCAGTGTAAAGTCCCAATAAAATAACACCAACACTCATTCTCTAAGATCAGTTATATTTTTGTTTTAAACCATACAGTTCCCTACATCACTCCAACAGCAATTCTGAATATGTGTAATTTCTTCAGTCAGGGCAACATAGAGCCTGGCTTAAGGGGCTACTGTCTTGTGTTTAACACCACATAGTTTGATTTCTGTTATAAGCCATGTCTTCTTTGTCAGTGAGCAGTGCTGACAATAATCTTCTCTCGAGAGTGTGTTGTACAGGATGTGGTTTGTATTATAAACCGAGTTAAATGTACTGTAGCTTTGATGGTACATAAAAACACAGTGAATTGACATGAGTTTTCTGGGTTGTCAATAGCTGTTGTTCAGCAGGTTCTGCACTGTCGGCATACATATCCAAACACTGCCTTTACATTACAAAGTACTGAGGAATTTGTCAAGTGGACAAAAGAAAAACAGTGTGTGTGTGTCCCTACCCCCATACAGCATGTCTGTCATGAATCTGACATCAGATGCCTCAGTGTGGGGCTCAGGATAGGCCCTGTGGGGTTTAGGGGATGTGAGAGACAAGAGGACAAAGGTGATAGGAAGACAAGGTGGCTTCAGGAAGAGAGACACAGTATTGTCTGCTGTGTAAGAAGAAAAAAAGTAATACTACAAGAAAGAACAATTCCAAACTCTGGGGGAGAGAAAAGCATACGTTAAACAGGAGATCCTGAGTTTGAATTGTATTTATTTGTGACGATATTGTGGATTAATCTGAGTGAGGGTAAGCTTCTAACTTTCTCTCCTATATTGTCCTTTGACAAGGATTTGTAAAAATCCTAAAATATCTGCTATTTGATATTGCACATTATAACTTAAAATCAATTGTGACATGGTAATATAGTAGCAAAGATGTGTTCTTGTTGCTCTTTAGTAAACATGGCTGCCCCTTTTAAACCATATCTGTTGTCACGTGACCTGATCAGTTGTGTGTGTTCAACTCCCAGGACTACTTGAGTGAGTATTGCTCAATGTGATGTGAGGAAAGACATTGAGTATTTCACTATAATTAACCCTGTATTAATAGAGACAAAGTGCATACAGAATGCAAATGGGTGTGAAGAGGAGTTGCTGTGACTTTAAAGTGGACTCCACCTGGATTTAGTTTCACTGAAAGAAACTCTAATGAAACAAATGCAATTTGGGATTGCGTCCTCACAATTTATTGAATTTTTAGACCAAACCAATTTTTAGACCAAACCAATATTAAATGTAAACATAACACCCATTCAAAAGTATTCTGGCACTACCCTGATAAATGTATTTACCAGTAGTAGCAGCTTATAGGGATGTTACATGCTCTTTTGTTTACTTTTTTATTGCTTTTGCTAATGTATCTCTATGGCACATCTACCAGTAATGTAAGTGAAGCGCTATCCCATTTTGAGTAAAACCCGACTAGATGTTTATGCTAGACTCAGGCTATGTATACTGACTTTGATGGCTAGTTCACCACAACAATGTTAGTTTGATGGTGCAGGTAATAGCTCAGGTAATAACGCCCTCTGATTTGATATGTGTTCCTTTTTTCACAAGATATATTATAAGCCTGAAGAATTCGATTTGTCTGTCTCCAGTTTACATTCACGTCTCACACATTCATTCATAAGACAATTTTGTTTTGTCAGTTTAGCATTATATCTCAGCTGTGGAAAGAATGCAGCTGAATTGCACAGGGAGAGGCCACATGTAAACATGACTTAAGAGGGCTAGGCAAGCGTTTACTCATGTTATAAAATTGATTGAGTTTTACAATTATGGCCCTGTACTTTATTACCATTATTTACTGACTGTGCCTTAGACAAGTGTTTTGATCCACAAGGAAAATTATTTGCTGTATATCATGCAGCTCCTTTATTATTGTGTTAATCTGATGTGGTTATGGAAAATAATGATTTGCATTTAGTAGCTACATAATATTTATGGTTGAGCAATAGCCAATGTAAATAATTGAGGGTTGCTTTTCAATTGAAAGTAATTATAGGCATGGCACTATTAATGATATATAATTATATTATATTCTATGGACAGGATGTGCACATACATCTATCTAGAGCTGTAAGATAAATCACATTGATTGGATGAAAATAGCCATTTTGCAAAAGGTACAATTATTTTTATTGATGAACTTTTATAAAGTTGGTTTTAAAGGTTGTTTTTTAATATACCATGGACATGGAAGAGTGAACATGTCTGAAAAAAAACGTGTCTGAAAACATGTTAAACACAATTTTCTGCTTTTAAACAGACATAAGCTTTGTGAATCTTTGACTATAAATTACTCAGCAAACAACAAAATATTGTGCTTATAATAAAATGTACAAAAACCTCAAACCTCTGCAAGCATGTCCTGACATTCAGGTGATTTTTGTATTTGCAGTAAGTAAATGATTCCGTCTCAAATGTTAGTGCTCATAAGCACGTTTAAAAATCACAATCAAAATTTCAAAATTGCAGCCCTACTTGGTTGCTAAAAGCCTCTTAATCATTGTCATGTTGTTCTGAAATGGCTTGCGTCAAAGGCCCTCTTGCACACTGTCCTTGTTCTGGTGTTTCCCAATGCAGATAACCAGTACGCACCCACATGCACACACAGTACAGACACAGTATGGCTCTGTTTTACGACTCCCACATGGGTAGGTTTAGTAAATGTTTTATGAATGGGCTTTGTCACGTACTGTGCACCTGGCCTTGGCAAAGGACCTGACCAATGTCTACTGAGGTGTGTGTGAAAATGTGGACTCTAAAGGGAGTGTTTAATAAATACACTGGCTGGTATAAAGCTATGTGTCTATATATATCTATATCTATCTATATATATATCTATATATATATATATATATATATATATATATACATATATATATATATATATATATATATATATATGTGTATATATATATATATGTATATATATATGTATATGTGTGTTATAATTATAATAAAGTTTTAATTAAAGGAAATAAAAAATAAATAAAAATAATGTAATGGTTCATGAGCCACTTTTAAAGGAACTGACATGTCTTATATTTGCTTTTTTCAGAATAAGTCCTGGCAGAAGTTGAAGACCATGGTTCACTGGTCCCCCTTTGTTGTCTCCTTCAGGAAGCGTTACCCATGGGTGCAGCTCGCAGGCCATGCAGGTATGAATTTAAACCTAACTACACACCTTCATGTTTCATGTACATTATTATAGTTTGACTCTGTCTGCTTCAGGTAACTTCCAGGCAGGAGACTATGGTCGTGTCTTGAAACGATATTGTGAATGTGAGCAGCAGTGTTTACAGAAGCTCAGGGACGATGTTCTACAGCCACATGTTCCTGGGTATTATGGCGTGGTGAAGAAAGACGATCAGGAATATAATGTGATGGATGACCTCCTGGCTGATTTTGAATCCCCTTCAATCATGGACTGTAAAATGGGCAGCAGGTAAATTAACACTGACAGTTATTAAAAACATAAAATATTATAATGTCTAAAAGATGTCTTTTTTCAGAACATATCTGGAGGAGGAACTGTCAAAAGCACGAGAGCGTCCACGTTTGAGGAAGGACATGTTTGAGAAGATGGTTGCCGTAGATCCAGAGGCGCCCACTGAACAGGAGCGAGCGCAGCAGGGGGTCCTCAAACCCCGATACATGCAGTGGAGAGAGACGCTGAGCTCCACGGCCACTCTAGGCTTCCGCATAGAGGGCATCAAGGTGAGCAGAACCCTTCAGTTTCTTTTCCGCCTTTGAATTTAACAGAAAACTTTGGTGATACAACTCCACTTGTGTAGATTTCTATTTGGGACGTCACTAGGGCTGTAGGCCTTTAGTCATTTAGTCGATTAATCGGTCGGCGGTGTCCGTATAAACAGTAGAAAGGAGAAGTCAGTGAGTTAGCTGAAGATTTGGAATATTTAGGTATTTACATATGTAAGGAGGCAGATTAAACTCACAAATGTAATCTGTCTTTATATTACTACATTGTTCCCTAGTACTTTTTTTCTGCATAAATAATTATTTTTGCGTGAACTCCCGTGCGGGTGTTGTCTCGTGAGTGCAGGATGGATCAGATACACATATACACATATACGTAATAGATCAGCAGGGCATGTCTTGTATCAACTACAGCCCGAGATGTATCAGTATCAGATTTATTATTAAGATTATTTAAGAGCATAATTGTGAAGGAACACCAAGATTTTCCTTCACAATTATTCATTCACACTTTTTGCACCATTACCCAATAACGGTGATATCTAATTCTTTTTCACATGTTTATGTCTGAAACAGCAGTTTTCCTCTATTAAATAACCAAGTTTCAATCAAACATTCTGAACAATCAAGTCATGTTAATGTGACACAGCATAAGATTAAAAAAAACTCTTTACATTTAGGTTTATTTTTTTGGAGGAGGGGGTGGATTGATACTTATTTTTGTTTCTATTCTTCTCTGATGGATTTTTGTTTTGTTTGTGTTCAATTGTACTTTTTTATTTAAAGCGATTTGGTTTGCATACAATCAGAACGGAAAATATGACACACACATATTTGGCTCTCATTTCCAGTCTAACAAGTCTTAGCAGTCAAATTAGTACTGTCAAAGACTTGGCTCAAGTGTGTTGTTGATATAAGGGATATTTTTACATAATTTGACAGCAGTGCAGCAAATAATTAGTTTATGATTCACAGAAAGCTGATGGAACTTGCAACACTAATTTCAAGAAGACAAAGCAAAAGGAGCAGGTGATGAAGGCTTTGGAGGACTTTGTCGAGGGAAATAATCAAATTTTGGTGCGTGTTTATTTTTATCTTTATTTTGGATGTGTGTATAATATCGCAAATAATTGACATCCACTTGTTCTACAGCCACAGTAACTATTCATTCATTATTTTATGTAGAAACTCTACCTGCACCAATTAAAGGAACTGAGATCAGTACTAGAAAAATCGCCATTTTTCAGGACCCATGAGGTAAACCCATTACTACCTTTTTAGACAAAATGAGTTATTAAAAAAAATAAAAAATCATTTACCACTTGCCAACTTTGTTTCTCTGCTCCAGGTTGTGGGCAGCTCTTTATTGTTTGTACACGATGCATCGGTGAAGGCTAGAGTGTGGATGATCGACTTTGGGAAGACTGTTCCTCTTCCAGACCAACAGACCCTCGACCACCGGACACCGTGGGTCGAAGGTAACCAGGAAGATGGCTACCTTTGGGGACTGGATAACCTTATTGATATCTTTAGCACTATGCTTTCACCAAACCCTTCAGAGAAAAGTACCAATGATCTATCCGAGGAAGACTGATGCAAGTAATATTTCCTCAAAAGCAGTGGACAATCTAAAATAATTAAATATCTTTATTGACTTAAATTATAAGCACAACAGGCACACTTTATATTACTGGAATTTGCCAAAGGACTTTTAAATTCTACAGTTATTGTCTGGGAACGAGAAAGCATTCTTCAGTCACCTCATCATTACCGCAAAACAAGAACTTGGAATTGTTTTTCCAGTAACATTTATGAACTTATTTTTGTCATAAACCACTTTAACACTAAGACGTTGGCAAGACCATATGTTACCTAATATGTAAATAGAGATTTATTTAATTAATTATTTGGCTTCTTTAACTTGTTTGTACAATTTCTGTGCCTATCATTTTTAAGATTCATTCCATTGCTGTGAACTTTTTTTTTTTTAAATTCAGGTTCATTTGCGTATAAAGAAAACATATTACCCCAAAGTGTCTCTACAGCTGTCAAATGAAAGTGTTTTTTATGGTAGTTAATTTGATTTTTTGTTAATACAGCTGCATACAGATATACAAGATTTTGTTTTTGCTTAAACTGTTGCACAATGGATCTTGACTAAGCCATTGAACAAACAAGTAGTGCCTCTGTGTGTATTGATTGTGAGCAGTCCTGGGTTTACACACAAACTAAAGCACAGTAATGAACATGGTCAGCTTTTGATCAGTGTTTTTCATTTAGCTGGGATTAAAGCAGTGAAAAATTTGTATTCAAAGTGAGTGAGCTGATTAAAGCCTGCGTTCAACATGTGAAGTTTCATCCTTTTGTACTAACTGGAAATGAAAACTGGAAAACTAACAAATACAGAATTGAAGCAATGATTTGTTTGGGTTCAACTTTCTGTAAATGTTTACAAAAATACAGATTTGTTAATTTATGGCACTCTGTTCCTTTTATTTGACCATATGCCTGTGTTCTGCATGGTAATTTTATAGTTTTAAATTCATTTACAGGATGAAAAGAAACATTAAATTCTTTTATTGGCCATAACAAACTGAAAACAAACTTGCAACGTTTGAATTATATGTAAATGAGATTTATTCTTAAAGAAATCCACAAGTTATAAATAAAGCATTGATGTCTTGAAACTTGCAGCAGCAGAATACAGTACATTTTAAGATGAATAAATTAAGCTATTCAGTCACTCTTCTCTTCGGAAAATCTAGCAGTTATTGCTTCAGTGACCTTGTATGAAGCAATACTGCTTGGCCCAATAATCCGGCCTCCACCCCTCCTTCAGGTAGCACATAGTAGGTCCCATTGTTTTCTCTTTTGGGGTCTAGCGTCCTAAGCTGTTCATTGCTTTCAGCTATGCAGTCTAAACTCCATATCTGGTAACGGAGGCTCTTGCCCTGCTTGGCCAATATATAAACCTCTCTGGGCTGGGAACTGCTCAGGGGACATGGTGATGCATCAGTAGGCAGGTACAGCCAAGGCAAAGATGAGTCAGACTCAAGGTGCTGTTTATTTAGGCTCCCATGGTCTAATCCAAGAAGAACACCTAAATAAAAAGGTATATATTTTACACTCACTAATAAAAATACAATTACATAATCAACATAATCACTTACCTGATGCAACAGCCCAGTGTGCCTTGACGCCACTTCGCTTACACGGTGCGTGGTTAAAATCCTCATCATAGCTGAGTTTTCAGTCAAAAGATGTTGTTTAATTTATGTATGACTTGTTCTGCTTAACCAAACAACATGCAACAACAACATTATCTATCAGAGCAGGATACGGAATGAGAACAGGCTGGCGATCCCACAGGTGTTTTATAATTGCTAATGCGTTGTCATCTCGTAAACCACCTGACAGCAATTGAGCCTTGCAGCCACAAATCTCTTCTGCCAACAGTGCCATATTTTGAGCTGATATATAAGAGCAGATAAACTTGTTATTGAAAATACTATATTATAACTGCATAGTGTAGTGCATAAAGTTACCTGAAAACATTTCTCCTTGAGCAGTGTATGCTTTGCTCAGAGCTGTCTGTGTAACAGTTTCCATGTCAATATTCAGCTGAGGCTGGCGGAGGTGTGCTGCCATCCACAATGCCACCAAACCACACCTTCAAGGTAAATAAAATAAAATACACTCAGATACTCGCAATACAAATATACAAGTTGCACAGGTATAATTGGATAAGGAAATGACTGAAAAATTAACTAAATTTGATCACGCAAACGCCCTATTAGTTGTATAGATGTGTTGTAGGCCTACAACTAGACTATGGTCATATCAAGATGACAGACTCACTGAGGACCATCTTGAATGAGGGAAGGCACGTAGGTGTTCACTAAAACCCACATCAGGTCAGTCCTAAAACTTGAAACAAGAAAGCATAAACATAAAAAAAAAAAACTATTATGCATATGTAATGTAAAATACACGTGGGTATTTTCATGATTCATTCACCTGCTTTGTCGCTGACTGAGCAGTATGCGAGCCTCGGTGTAGTCCCCCTCAACTGCAGTCTTGCTGCTGGCGATAATTTGATACAGCTTCTTTGACTGCATCAAATTATTCGCAGGCAGAGGAGGGGGTGCTGGACAACATCCATTCTGAGACATGTCAAAGGCTGCTTGGTGCATAAAACTGGTGCAAATATTAAGTAGTTCGTTTTAAGAACTTTAAAGTACAACTCAAACAAAAGTAAGCAGGAACAGAACAGTAACCTCAATAGCAACCAAGATCAGGATTTTTGCGCGAAAAAGGACAATGACTGAATAAAGTCAAATTACACTATAAAATACTTGTCGCGTACTCGCTGATATTGATCACTCAGACGCGGTCCTTCTCTGGCTCGTTATTTTTAATCCATGTCCTACCCTTATTTGGCAGCCCGTGGCCATGGATCTATTAAAATAACGCCGCTCATTGTATCTTCTTCTTCTTCTTCTTCTTCTTCTTCTTCTTCTGTCGAGCTTAATGATGGATCATATCCAGAAAGTTGTATTACTGTCCCAAATCGACGGTCGCATGCTTTTTGTTTTTAAGGTTGGACACTTAGTCGGGTGGGTTGAAAGGCACTTACGTCACTTCCGGCCATTCCCTCTAAAGCTAAGGAAGCCCATTTTAAAAGTCTTTCAGGCATATACCTCTCTAAAGAACTGCTCAGACAGCGTTTTGTGATGGATGACAATTGTTTTTTCTTTCTGTGATGTAAATACTGAATCGACAGAACACTTATGTTTTTGAGTGTATGTTTTCTAAAGCCTTTTGGGACAAATGCCAATACACAAATGCCCTCGCCACTGCTCTTTAGTTTAGCTCAAATAGCTTATATCGCCATCTGTTGACTGTCTGTGCCTTCATATTATCTCGTTGTGTGTATGCGTAAACAACATTTTTGGTGATTCATAGTTAGTACATAAAACACAAACATAAAACTTGACGGCAAAAGTTCAGAAGAAAACGCCTAAGCCTATGATATGAAATGAGTAAATTAGATTGTTCACACCCAGTCCAGAAGGGGGCGGTTGTGCACTAATATAATTTTCTCCCACCCTATAACAGTAAAGAAGAAAAACAGGAACTATCGCGAGGTTACACACGCTAGCGTTTGTGAACGTTGTCTCCATTCATCGGATCGGTCCACGGTGAGGTTTGTTTGTATGGATTAATGTATTTGTTACTGTTTATTTTTAATGCGCATTGGATGTATTAGACGTTGTTATAAGTAGACAGGTATTTATACATCTATAGAAGTCTGGTCTGTGGACACCAAAAGCGTTCACCAGTCGAAAAAGGCTTCTTTGCTAACCCAGTGCTAATTGCTAACCAAATCGATTTAGTTTTTGTTTGTTTTGTTTTTTGCTTCAATCGATAGTTACAAGACTTAGTAGGTCAATACTTTCTTATTGTCATTCACAGGTAATAAAATGGCAACTGCGGAGGTGCGGCTGAACCACACAATATACATCAACAACTTAAACGAGAAGATCAAGAAAGATGGTACGCGGTGTTGCGGCTTAAACGGGTATATGGGCTCAAAGTTATGCTTAAACGTGTTTCCCTCTTTCTCAGAGTTGAAGAAGTCTCTGTACGCCATTTTTTCACAATTCGGGCAAATTCTAGACATCCTGGTCGCACGAAACATAAAGATGAAAGGACAGGCTTTTGTTATATTCAAAGAGGTTAACAGTGCTTCCAATGCTCTCAGATCGATGCAGGGGTTTCCTTTTTATGACAAGCCGATGGTAAGAACAAAGCGTTTTAGAAAATCACTCTGTTGCTTAATAATGTGTATGGCTTTAATTAATGTTGTGACCTCAACTTTATTTTCTTCAGAGAATCCAATATGCTAAACAGGACTCTGACATTATTGCTAAAATGAAGGGAACCTATGTAGAGCGTGACCGCAAAATGGAAAGGATCAAGAAGCCTAAACCAGAAGGATCCAAGAAGGCTGCTGCAGCCGGCATGGTGGCTGGTGTCCCAGCATCAATGGTTATGAGCAAAACCATTTACATTTATGTCCATTTGGCAATACAATTAATCTGTAGTTCAAATTATGACAACACCTTTATTAAATCAAGCAATTATTTTTTGAACCAGGCTCCTCGTATGATGCACATGCCTGGTCAGCCCCCATACATGCCCCCGCCTGGTATGATGCCTCCTCCCGGAATGACTCCTGGCCAAATTCCTGGGGCAATTCCTGGTCAGATGATGCCTGGACAGATGCCACAACAGGTACTGTGCATCTTTTGGCAGCAAATTATGACCTACTGCTGTTCAGGAGCCTATATTCAGAAATTGCTCCATTGCAGGTGTCAGAAAATCCTCCAAATCATATCCTCTTCCTAACCAACCTGCCCGAAGAGACAAACGAACTCATGCTATCCATGCTCTTCAACCAGTCAGTGTCATCTGTCATTTTGCAATATTTTAGTTTCAAACTTTGAAGCTTCAACATCATTCTCATTTGAACATGCAGGTTCCCAGGGTTCAAGGAGGTGCGTTTGGTCCCAGGCCGCCACGATATCGCTTTTGTGGAGTTTGATAATGAAGTACAGGCTGGAGCTGCACGAGAGGCTCTACAAGGCTTTAAGATCACGCAAACTAATGCCATGAAGATCTCATTTGCCAAAAAATAATGTCACTCTTTAAAACTGACTTCATACTTTGAGTGCTTTTTCTTTCTATCCACATTTTTAGAAAATATTTTTGAAGATACTGTGCAAGTATCCATCTGTAAGTATACACACTTGTTTCAACAGTCTTTATTTCAAGCATTGCACCCAGAGTCTGGTTTCCCAGACATTGTACCTGGAGCTTTTTATATATGACCATTAAACTGTTTTCACAATACTTGTTTTTTTTTTTAGTATGTGAAAATCTCAAACCGAAATGTGGTTGAAAATCAATAAACCTTCCTGAATATAGATTGGTTTAGAGTAGGGTGCTATCTAAGTTGCTAACATCAGCATTAAGTTTGGTAAAGCCTACCCTCATGGTAAATGCTGCTCACAAATCTCATCTGCAAAAGCTAAATCCTAAACAAACTTTTAAACATTCAGTATGGATATGGATACTTTTTGTGACATATTCTGGAAGATTATAGCCAAAGGAACGTTTCTGTGGAAAGAAAAGTCCGCAGTCTACGTATGGTATGGTATGGTATGCTTTTATTTGAAACGGGGACAGTGCACGACATTACATTTTCCCTTAAAGAAAGTGGCCACTAGATGGCGCCAAACGGCCACTAAGCCCTTATTTAGGCGCCAACGTTTTAAACCTTTCTCCAGGTACGCCCAGAGTACGCCCATAATAAAAGTCTCCTCCTCTCACTTAAGAAATGTGTACGTCCATTGGTTCGCCTGTAACTCTGTCCGTGCTTGAAGGTCACTGCCCTCTGCTCTATGCAAATGAAGGGTCGGCTCCTGAAGAGTAACTCTGTTCTGAGCCCGGGTCAGTGCGGAGTGCCAAGCCGCGGAAACACCAGCGGTTGTCAGGGAAGGTCTTGAGCAACACGCCATTGATAGACCAGACCGAAGGCGAGGAAGGGGTTGGTGCAGAATCTCATTATAGATTGGCTGCAATAAAGGCAATACATTGTAAGAAGTTAAACTTTGGAAAATATGCAGTGTTTTAATTTGATCTGCCAAATGGGGAACAGTAATCCTTTATTAGTGTATGCCTCTCATCCATAGACTGTATATATGTGTATCTTTATACAGTCTATGCTCTCATCCATTGAGCAAGTCTAAGCATAGGTTATACAAACACACTACAGGTAACAAAACAAAAAACACGTTTCGTTTATTGTTTTAGGGTACCAGCAGAGACCTGGTAATGCGTTTTAGCCTAATTATTTCTGATGACAAGCTTTGATGTTTGTTGGGCACACATGGGACTGAAATTAGAATTCACTTATATAGGAGAAATAGAAAATCTGAGAACTGAGATAACCAAAGAAGAAGTTTATAAAATACAGAGAGAGAGAGAGAGGAGCCATTTGGACAAGAGACGGATAGTCCCTGCCTCAGGACACACCCTCCGCTCTCGCGCGCACTCATTGTTTCCCACAGTGGCTCAGCGGCCGCCGGTAGGTTTCGTATCGGAGTGACAAGTGATGGGGCACCGCTCAGATGAGAGGAGCGCCTCAAATCATTCCGCTACTGGACACAACTTTGAATAGGAAAAAAAAACAAGTGGCCTCTTTGTCACGTGTTTTTTCTATTGTGTCCAAGAGAGAGTTGCGCCTGTTAATTGGGATGAGAGTTCAAGTGAAGTGAGCCGCCAGATTGGACCTTTAAAGCTTCTTAAAGCAGGTGGTGGTGGGAGGAAGCGCTTTGCCCATAGGCGAGTGGAGTGTTTATGCCCAAGTGGAACTAGGGCAACGCGTGAAAACTGTGGGCAAGTAGCTCTCGTTATGTTTTTTCTGAACTGGACATGATGAAGTGGAGAGGACTGCGGACACGGAGGAGCGCGCTACTTGACGCAGGGATGGAGACACCAGGAGCGCGTAGTGGAACTGGAATCAATTCTTGGAACAGGACCATAAAATGTTCTGTAGACCCAAATATGGGCACGTCGGGCCACAGAGGACACTTCCACCTGCAGCGGACTGTGATTTTCCTGGTTGCGCTCACGATGCAGCCGCAGGTAAGCACCGATTAAGGTCTATTCCTGGACCCCACTTAAAGCTCCCACGCTGACTTTTGACTGTGCTTCATTTCTGAGCACAGCTGCGCGTTAGTATGCTGTAATTATCTGTAGTCTTTTCTTGTTGAGTTGTCCTCATTTCTGAGCCCCTGCATAGCGCTCTGCCCACCTGTTGTTTCAGCCCTCCGGACACCATCCCACACTTCAGCGGTACCTGGCATGGAAAAGGCACACATTGTGTTTTTATGCTGGATAAAACAGTCAATTTATAGATTTTATAGACCAAAATATGTTTAATTCATGCACCCTAAAGCCATTTTGCCTACTGCTTTATTGGATGTATTGATTCAGTTAGTTGTGCACTGCCTAAAGCTGTCTGAACGGGCTTGGTGATTTTATTCCCCAAATTGTCTATCAGTGTCAATCAAACCAAGATAATGCCTTTTCCCCTTGACGTATCAAGTATTATTGAATGGGCTCAGCTCTATGTTGTGGCTGTGTTATTCCCCCTAAAACCTCCAGGCATCCCCATCCTGGGTGTGTGGAGTCCAGGGCACAGCCAAATCATCTCTGGGGCGTGTGAACCGTGAGCATGTCTGTGTGAGCTCACTGCATCCCTGCAGCTGAAGCACAACACTGTCCACTCCCTCTGCTCTCTGTGGAGCCTACCGTGTTAAACAGCCAGGACATGCCTCTGGACATGAACATGAGCACGAAGAAATCTTACTTAAAATATGATAGTTGTTAGCTGTATTTTGCACAATCGGGCATTAAAATGAAGGTTCACTAACCTATGCAGGGAAAATCATCAATTGAATCACTCCATGGCTCCTAAAGTGAACTGACTTGTAGTTCCTTGTTGCAGGATTACATTTTTTTCCCCGTTAGCCTTTTCCCCATTTTGGTGTCACTACAATAATTTATTGGGGTAATATAAATCAGACCACTTGACAAAACTCCATGCAGGCTTGGGGCATGAAAAATCTGGACTATAGTCTACAGAAAATTACAGAACAGACTATTGGCATGTACACATATATATATAATTTTAGTTGCTTCAGGTTTTCATACGAAGCCACTCTGGACTGGTCCCGCTTGTGTATCTGGTGTGTGTCTGGTCCGTGTAAGCGCTGAAACGCTGGTATGTGGGGAATGGCTTGGGCACACAGTGCAGTAGAGGAAGAAAGGACCATGCCGAGTGATGAACGCCACTGTATCTCCATAAGCCTTTTGATGTGGAGTGGGACTTCACCCCTCCCCCCTCACCCCCTCTGCTCTGGGACAGGGGCAAAAGGGGGGCATCCTCCCACAATGAGGCTTGACTCATATTCAGCTCAGCATCTAATTATTTTTATGTATTTACAGTTTATGAATGGATAGTTGATTTCAGGAATGTGTGTGTGTAGCGTTGTTAGATATATTTACGCAGCAGATGATGAAAATACTGGCAAAATGTACTGTTTGCCAGATACAGACCAAAAGCTATTGTTTCCTCGACAGTGATATACAGACAGACAGTAGCACTCCCACCTGACCTCAGTGGCCCGGGACTCTCTGGGGGCCTTGTTAACTGAAGTGTGTACCACCTCCACCTCATCTTTAAACTGGCAGATAGCTGTAACAATGTGAGGAGGCTGTGATAGCCAGAAAAAGAAACAAAACAGTAGAATCTGTTTGTCACACAGAGAAGTAAAAGGAGGAGAGATATGAATGAGATTCAGTGTTATAGTCCCCTGGGAAGAAAAATAAGATGGGAGAGGTTGTGGTACGCAGACAAAAATAAAAAAAATAAAAAAATAAAATAGAATCAAGAAAACAAAGTGATATGATACTAGGCAAACTCATCCTAACAAATTTGTAAAATTTGTCTTTCTTTTGTTTCTCGCATGATGACAGCAGTCTGAAACATCAGATAAATGTAGCATGTTGGGGAAACAGGACTAAATCACAACATGGCACTCTGGGGGTAATGTGTATTTTCTTTGTTTCTCAGGAGGCCAAGGCAATAAACAGAATGTTAGCTAAATAGTAATACTAACTATTCACTCCACTGGAGGAGCAAAAGGTTTCTCCGTGTTTCTTTTGTTAATTTGATTTCGATTTGTGGGTATCCTACAAATATAGACAAATTGTATTTAATGGAATTTCTTTCAATATTGTAAAAAGTATTCTTCAAGTACTGGTACCAAAACAAATGGGAAGGTACCCGATGTGCAACATTTCATAAACTTCCACCTCGTGGGCTTGACAAAATATTTGTTTTGATAGACAAACCTTCCAAAAACACATAATACAAGGATCTTTGACTGCAAAAGTGGCAGTTTGACTTGACTCATTGGTGTTGTTTTAAACATTGAAATAATAATGAATTTTGTTTGCTTCCGCAGATTGTTTTGGCAGTGGGAATGTTTGAGCTTCAGATCCGCAACTTCCAGAATCTCCATGGACTGCTGCATAATGGGGCTTGCTGCGACCTGCAGGCCAACGGGGGTCAGCGGTGCTCTGCCAGGGACCAATGTGATACCTATTTCCAGGCATGTCTTAAGGAGTATCAGGCCAGGGTCTTTCCAACTGGACCGTGCACGTTTGGGACAGGCACCACGGGGGTCCTGGGTGGGAACTCTCATTCACTCTACCACCCAAGCCACGGAGCGGAGGATAACACTAATGGGCACATTGTCATTCCCTTCAAATATGCCTGGCCGGTGAGTACAGGGGCCGAGTGGGTTATCTCTGTGGTTTCCAAGGGAACCAGTTCAGCTTCATGTAAAACATTCTACTCTAGCTGAGCAGAGCATTGAATAATAATGACACTGAAAGAAAGAGGGTTTACATGTCCAAGATACTATGGCTTTTGATGGTTGGTTTAGTGAAAATAGAAACAAGATGACTTTGATTGTTTTCTATGGTACATAATTGTGTTATTTCTCATGGGGCGTGGTAACATGTAGCTGCCTCAAAGTGAAATAAAGGAATACCAGTATAGAAAAGTATATTAGTGGTAATGTCACATACATGCTGTTATGTTATAAATAGGTTACTGTGTAATATTATCTAAATAACAGTTGTGTTTAATGTGTGGCTGTCTTATTTTTTTCTCGTTAGTGGGTTCAAACCTCTCACTGTCTTCAGTCTTCTCTCTGCTTTCAGTCTAGAAGAATTCTTAGAGGGTCTCTCTCTGCTCCCTCCGTGTGTGTTGTATTATTCAATGATGGAGCATCCAGGTTTTCTGATGTCAAAACAATCGTCTTGAAACAGACAGATCAATTACTTTTTCCATTATAACAACCAAAGGTGAGCGATGCGAGGGGCATATATTGATTGTTGTCCTGCGTATGTGGTATTTTTCCTTTTCTCATGCAGTCTTGTGTCAACTGTCTGAAGGTTTTGTGGGAATGTATGGTCTGCTTGTGTTTTCAACCCATTTCACAATTATGGACCATTAGGCAAGTTCCAAATTCTTTCCACTAATTTGTGTTTGTTTAGGCCCTGAACAAGTACTTTAATTTATTTATTTCATTTATTATTCTTATAGAAAAAAAAAATGCTTGGACGTTTACTCAGAGTCGTTCCAGCGTAGCTTGTTTTCATTATAAAAGTATTACAAATATAGACACAGTAAGGCCTAATGGCTTAAAGTTCATGCTGTTGTAATAACATTTGGATCTGACCAAACATTGAGATCCACAGCACTGTGCCATTTCACGCTAATGATGTATTCATCTTTGGTGTACACAATGAACTGGAAGTTTGATTTACTGAAGTCTCCACACCAGTGCAGAGATGCGGCACTAGCTTAGTTTCTACATCACAGCTTGTATCATCCTATTTACCTGTGAGATCCTGTGCCCCAAAGCCAATTATCCTTGCTTATCTTTGTCCTGTTGACTTTTGTGTGTGTGCTGCATACACACTTTGTTCACACTTTTCCTCTCTGTGGATGGTGTGCGAGTGTGAGAAAGTTTCTGGTGTCAGAAAGCCTAGCAGGATCAGTTACAGGGTCGGGCTGGAGGGCTGCTTAGCTCGGAGCTGAAGGGGGCTTCTAGAGATGGGTGTGGCCTTTGCCGTTTGGACTCAAAGAGCTGCTTTATGTTGGGGCAGGAGAGTGATCCCTGTGCCCCAGGTGAGGGGATGAACAGGTGAACGCACTCATTATGGGGAAAGGTGAGCTCTATCCATCCCATGGCCTGCCTGTTTGTTTGGCCTCTTTTTCAAGGTATTTCTCCACTTATCACCCAAGTACATACGTGTGTATCAAGTTTACACATTTGCACTGATCAAAGACTGTTTAAGTTAGAGCACAGAAATAGAGCACACTGCTTGCATAGGGTATACAACAAACCACCCTATGTCATTGCGGAAAACATGGCCACACAATGTAGTCTGGTTCATGTTGCTTTACCACATTTTAGTCTTTTAAGTTAGTTTTAGAAAAATCTTCAGTCTGATAAGCCTATGGTACAAATGTGTATCTTTGGGAAGTTGGCAAAATCTAATTTAGACCCTTCTCATTCAAAGCCCTCAGAAAGCACATTTCAAAGCATTACCGTAACATGGTTTTATGACTTCAGTCTTGAACAATGTGACTGTGTAGTAGAAGATGACCCCATAAACACGATTGTCTCTCAACTGCCTAGTGAGACCACAATTTGACATTGTGATTCTGGAAAGCTGATTTATATTTTATATCTAGAACAACAAAGGAGTATTTTTGTTGTTGTTATGTTATACACAGTTTTTTTTTGTCCATTATTTGTGTTGTTTTGGCTTTTGGTTGTAAATCACAGACACTCAGTGGTGAAGGATGGTTAGCTTTGGCGCCTCTCTGGAGAGTGGAAAAGTTCAAAGGCTTTTTACAAACTCTGATGTGTCATGTCTTAAACCCTGCATGGTTTCACTATTGGATGTGTTTGGGTGACAAAAGAGCCACACCAAGATGCCGATAAAGTGGTTTCATTCTTGTGATAGACCAAAATCATTATTGGATGTATAGGATATGATTTAGTGAATGGAAGTGAGTGTAGAATTACCCTAATAATTCAATGTAACTCAGACATTTTCTTTGTCAGATGTCTTTAGGGCTGTGAAAACTCCTTTGACAAATGACACTGTGGTCACGGCTATAGAAATATTGTTAACCTAAAGAAATGTGGGTGACATCCCAGCCATTCATAATTCTCATGCAATGTGTAAAAACGGAATTGCGGTTTAGTGCCAGAGACCAGAAACAGCTGCTCGTGGGAAAAACATGTACTTTTACCACACACATGCTTGCTTTGTACAGTGACATGTCTATGGTTATTATAGAACAACATTCATAACTTGTTCACTAAATACTGAGATATTACTGTCTAATTACACATTATACACCATGGCATGCAAGTTATAGGGTTCATATTCTTACAACATATCTATAGGTTGATCATGATCAATTAGGACTGTTGTCATAGCAATCAACAATTCAACACAAAATATTATCCCCTAGTTCCCAGAATGTCACATATAATAAGAATTTGAAACCCATGAATAGGCCTATTATTCATGGGTTTCTGCTTTCTGTAAGCATTATTTGGATGACTTTCACCATTGAAAAGACTGCTATGGCAATGGTGACATTTCTTTTCTTTAATGAACATGGTTGGGTGCAGGTAAAATGGATATTATTTTTAATAAGCAGATTTCTGTGGAAATATAGTAAGTTCATCAAATTTTTACGTAACATAAAGCTGGATTTGCAATGAATTTGTGAATAAAAAAATCATCTGTCATGTCCATTTCATTCTGATCTGTTTGTGTGGCCATGTGTAGTTTTAGTTTACCTATAATAGAGCCATACATTTTTAGCCATAAGTAAATCACATAGCTTTTACCAGAGCAATATAATGTAGTGTGTTTGGTTTTTAAAACTGCAGCCACAATGAATGAACAACATTCACCACAAGTATATAT
Source organism: Periophthalmus magnuspinnatus (assembly GCF_009829125.3). Taxonomy (NCBI): domain Eukaryota; kingdom Metazoa; phylum Chordata; class Actinopteri; order Gobiiformes; family Gobiidae; genus Periophthalmus; species Periophthalmus magnuspinnatus. The sequence goes on from NC_047138.1 coordinate 8,975,157, forward strand.
TTCACAACTGTTAAAAATCAAAAGCCAACAAAAGCAGACTGAACAAAGCATTTTCTGTACAGCTCTCAGGCCATCAGAGGTCTCATTCAACATGCAAACTTTGCCTTCATGCAAATGATTGGCTGTACGTATACAGTCAGAGTAGTCAGCCAAGATCATCCAAATGGCATTATATATTCAACCTGTTACGCTGTTGTCTCACAAGATTACTGCATCTTATTTGACCCACACACGATGGAAAAACCTGTGCATTCTTGTAACGTGGGAAGCGGTTTGTGAAATCAGTGAAGGGAAGAGGAGAGCATAGTTGTATCTTTCTTTCCTTTCCCGTTTGTCCTCTCCTAGTCTTTTGTCTGATAATTGACTCACCTATGCAGTCCCACATTCCTTCCTGATAGTACTATAGGTATACATGGACTGTCAATGCTTAACCATTTCTCTTCATATTATAGCTGAATGCTTGAGCCAATCCATGCACATCAAATACAAAGCAGGTTAATTCCACTGAGGATTTGGCGCTTGTGTTTTGTGGAGATAAGTTCATAACTCGAGGGTAAACGTCTCAAGGGATGCATCTTTTAATGATTTCATTTGTGTGCAAATTGGATTTAGAGTGGAAGTCTATTTAACTAAGAGAAAAGAACAATGATTTACATGATCAGTCTGACATTAGCGTGTGTGTCTGTAGATGTCTGTGCCCTTGAATAAAGTATATATGTATATAGCCTATACTCTGGTGCATTCAAATTGTTTTGGTGTGTGCGGCAATGTCATTCTCACATGTGTGGCACCGTTCACTGAGTTTTACACTTGGCTAACAGCACTGAGGTCTCATTAACACAGTAATCCCACTACTCCCCAGTCTATTTGAAGATGCTGGTGACCGACTGCAAAATGGGTGTCGACATGTTGAAATAATCATAATTAGGACCAAATAAGATTCTTTTAAAACTGTTTATCACCAAACACAACACAACCACAAAATAACACGTCTACGCTTAACAATAACCTTTTTTTTTACAACACAAACCACCAAACTATTTTAACTATTCTAATTTTGTCATAATAACATCCAGTGTGCACTGCATTTCTGAAGAATTTCCCTACATAATAACAATGTTTCCCATCTACAAATAGAATAATGTAAATAATTTCGCTTTCACCCTTTAAATGTATGTAAATGTGATGTGGTTATTGTAAAATGGTGAGCATCTCCGGGCAAGAACACACTAATTATTGTTAGGGTTAGACGAATACAGAGGATTATGGTGAGAAAACATGCTGCTACCAGATACATATATAAATGGATGTGTTATAACTCATAACTCTGTGAGACTATTTTGATATAAACTTTAGGATTAGTGTTTCTCAGATTTGTCCTTGCAGCTGTGAACCTTTGAAGTCGTCACTTCTGTGGATAGAGGCTCCAAAAATTATTGACAAAATACTCTAAACTCCAAAGCTCTTTCTTTCTGATGTATGTCGTTTACTTATTGAGAATAAGGTAGGGGTAATGCATTACACATGTCTCTGCTGCAGTAGTGTATAGCACCACATTACGTATCATTGTTGTCTTTCATTTAACAAAAAGTCCCACTGAGATTACAACTGTTTGTTAAAGTAGAACATTACCTGCTGATGCTTTATTTCCAAGCAAATGTAGTTTTATCCAGTTAGCAATTTTCCTGATATTTATTGTATGTACTGCACATAACTATAGTCCAGTTCCTCTTTTTATATTCTAGTGTTTCCTTCATGGGACAATACAGGTTCTATTGTCTTGTCTTGTCTTTTTTTATCTTATGACAATGTGAAGCACTTTACTTTCAACATACAAAACTGAGAATTGAGAGAGCATAATTATAAATAGTTTGATTTCAAAAACACACAAGGCTGAAGCTCTCTAGAGATGCCCTTTCACTTTCTGCACATATAAAGCAAGCGTTGGCTAGACAAGGTAATTTCCTGTGGAAGTCAAGAGGAAGAGGAGGGGGCGTGGCTGGAGGAGGCCACTGAGTCTGAGTTGAGAAGGTTATTAATGTTCATAGGGTAAAAGTCAATATAAACTGGAGATAAGTAACAGTGAAGAACAAGAAGTGGGTGGTTTGTGCAGAGAAAGGACAATGGTGGTACATTTGGGAGCAGGTGTTTGGGTGGGGTGAGGGACTGACTTATTCATGCTTGATGGGTTCATGCATGATGAGTAATTCACGTAAAAAGTTGTATTACCGTGGTTTGCAGTCATCAAGCGTTAATCTTTTGGTCTTTATTACGTTTTTAGCATTTAATATATTTTATGTTTATTTATTGTTCTGTCAGATAGATTTCATGCCCCTTCTAATACAAGGCTAGCAGTTGCTCAATGAGAACAACTTGTTATTATTTATAGTGTGACCGGATGTTGAAGCCTGTTATAGGGTGTAATAAGGTTTCGTTTATAAATAAAAATCTTACATATGTGACTTTCCATGTTAAGTTTGTAATTTAACATTTTGACAACCAGACCTGGAAATGTGTGATCCGGTTGGAAAACTAAGAAATGTGTTGGCGGTGCGAGACAGAAGAAGGTTAGTGCTAAGAGAGATGAGGAGTGAGCAAATCTGAGGGAGTTTGTGTTTTGTCTGTACAAACCATAGACTGTATAAAGAAGTGGACTAAGTGAGTGTGATGTTATCCATAGAGTTCTGCTCCAGTCAAAGGAAGCTCATCGGGGCCAGCAGTTATAGCGGATTGGAGCCGAATCCTGTATTTGGAATTCCTACCAAGAGTATCATAGCAACTAAAGAGCCAATCCGGAGCGAGACTGTTGAAGGTAACGCCCCTTCCCACTCGCACTGCTGGTTTAGCAGGGAGCGGGCAGTGTCAAGTCAAACCTGTTGCTAATACTATCCAGAGCAACTTCAAGGAAAGAAAGCACCTGATTTTAGAGTTCTTAATATTCATATCTTGATTTACGGACAAAATAGCGAAATAAAAACACCAGGATCATGTCAAGTGGGTTAATGCAAACATTTTAAGACCAAAATGATGATTCTCACTGCAGCTGTTATAGAGAGAGGGATGACAATTTTCCAATGTGAATTGGAGTCAGAGTCTAGGAGCTAGAAGCGCGGCCCTGATCACTTCTTATTTGGAGCGAGACGTTAGCTATGTCTATGGTACAATAAGAATTTCATAAGTTTTATAAATGAATGAAATCTAATCTAGTCCAGGTTTAGTCCCAGGTTTTGTCTCAGGTGTGATGTGGTGTATGTACATTTATGTAGACTACATTTCACACATTTCATGGAATACACTGACAGCTAGATCATTTGAGCTAGTTAACCTTGTCTGATGCTGCTCTGAGACAGTGGCAGTTTGAGGTATAACCGTGACAGAGCGAGTCATGAAGGAGCAAAGGAAGAGTCTGATCCAAATTAAGTCCCAATTGAAGAGACATGTAATTATCCAGCTGAGGTCATGGGGAGGTGGGACACAGGCAGCACACCAGGGGTCCACCCTTTGTCTAATAATGAGAGCGTACCTCACGGCTCAGAGATGTCAGGCGCTGGCTTATATTTACCAAGATTTTTGAAATTCAAGAAAAAGATACTCTGTGATGTTATGCTTTTTTAGTTCCTTCTGCAGTTTTTAAGACATTGATTTCCTTTCTTTGTCTCTGTCACCATGAGCTAACTTTGAGTCAATTAAACAGTAATAGAAGCAGAGAGAAAGTCGTCCTCTGGGAGCATCTGACAGAATATAGTAGTAACACAGTAATCATCAGTGGCTCTTTTTCTATGCCAGTATATTCTTTCTTAAAATCATGTTAAGTGCAAATACTTATTTTGATTTGATGTAAAATAGGTTTGCGTTTTTTGCATGGTAATGACGTTGTTACTCTGGTTACCGCCACTTCTCATTTGTAGTTCAGGTGTGAGCTGCAGCTGCTGTCATGACAACTGTTTACACGCTCCTGAGTTTGTGTACAACATGTGTTTATCTATGTAAGAGGAAGTAATTACCTTTGCTTTTAGATTTTAAATGGGGTTTGCTGACATGAGGGATGGATATTGAATGAGTTATATCTTACTGGAGACTTCCACGGACATCCAGGAATACGTTCGTTTTCCCAAATGTTTGATTGCAGTACGTTAAAACTGATGTGGTAGTATTTTATTATTTTTTTATTTGTTATTCTGGACACAACCCTTTCAATTTGCTTGCCTTGTCACTGGCACAAAGAGTACACAGATCCTATTAGTTTACAGGCCATACCACGCAGGCATAAATAGTGATTACAGGGGATTACATGTGATTACAAGTTTTCTTTATGGTGTACACTGTACTTAAGAGGAACAAATGTTAAAATGATGGATGTCTTTATGAGTAACTGTTACTGCAGTCCAATGTTGTGTACCTGTGTGCGATATCGTGTGTGTCTGTGTGCGCTAGTGAAGGGGAAATTCCTCTCTCAGGGCTGGGAGTTCTTCCTGTCGTAGAGATGTGTTTGTACAGCCAGGCTTTGTCGGGATATCCTACCCTGCCCATGTCTGAGAGAGTAGAGGCATGGCAGAGGGAGGGGGCACAGACAGCGGGCATAGACTCTGTGATAGGACCCTAAAGAAGAGGGTGAAAGGAGGAGTGGTAGGGACAAGGCTGATGGGTTCATGTAATTGACGTTGGCATCCCAAATGTCTGCACAGTGGTTTGAAGTAGCACAGGCCACAGTTAATCCTGAGCTTTAGTGCATTTAGACTGGAGTAAAGAGGACCCGGTCAGACGGTCACTGCCTCAAGTATGTCTACATTTTACACCACCTTTCTACCTTATGTGACTAGACATCTGTTCATCAATAATCATTTTAACATTTCCCCAGAGAATAGAGCTCAAATAGCAGAAGTGAACTGCGACATTTTATGTATTGTGTATCGTATATTGATTAACATACTGGATTTGAACAGCGTTATGCACAAGACATGACTCTGTAACCTCAGCTTCATATTCGTATAATGTGCCTTCATTGTCAAAAACCCCCAGACTGGAGAGACTGAGGACTAGCACCAAGACAATGCATTCAATTGTGAATAGTGTATTGTATTGTATCAATCAACAATTAATTCTGTTCTCAATAATATGGCTGCTGAATCTGCCCCCACAAAAACTGGGATCGGAGTCACACATCACAAACTCTGTTCAAAGTCTATTTTTCCTCTACAGGTAAATTTTTGCAGTACATGAATGGCTCTTTCAAATAATCATGAAATAAATATAATCATTTAAATTCTTCATAATCGACTAGCCCTATCTGGCACAATTTGATGGCACATTTTGAAGATAAATATTGTAACAGAAACTCAACACACGTTTTACATATTCATTTTTGTCTTCAGTTTGCTAGTACTTTTCTATATAATATCTACTTTGTTATCGAGTAAACTCATGAAGTTGTGATCTTGTGTCTGCTTGTCATGCCTGACCCCATTTTAGGAAATAAATAAATACACAGAGCATGTCTTTAGTGTCCCAAGAATTTAGATTTATTAAAGCTAATTACGCCATGGGCAAAAACCCAAACAAAAGCGGTACAGAAAAAAATACAATCTGTACAGTTCAAAATGAAACACTGATGCTCATGCTTGATGTTATGTTCTCTGTCAAATATGAGAAGTCTAAAAGTGTGTATAATTGAAGCTATAGAAGTAAAAAACACAGTATTTTCTATACCTATCAATCTCTCCCACACACACGCTGCATGCCCTCTCCATCCACACACCTCTCCCATTATGTCATTTCCCCGCTGTCATCACTGCCGCCATTACTGCCCCAAATGGCTAGTCCAAATAACACAGAGATGTTGTTTGCTCCTGTGTAAGGCTAAAACGTCACCTCCAGAGCGGACCTCGATCTTATCACCGTGGGGCTTCATTGTTTGGTGTTTTCTTTCCCCTCCTGCAGGTCAAGTCTCTGCACCGGGCTGCACTGTCGCCATGGCATCATCACACTCTCCCAATCAGGAGTCCATTATCGTTACATGATGGTTATTTCATGTTTTGGGATTGTAACTTGGAAACCAAAATTGGCATGACCCTAACACAGCGTATACTCCCTTCCTCCGTGAATGAATGTACCAACAACATTATATTTTGTCTAGTTAGTTCCATGGCTGAGTAACACATTATCTGACAATGACTTTGAGAGAGATGGCTACTTTGAGAGTAGTAAATAAATGTAGGTCTTTTTCCTCCAAATCCACTGCCCTCAGTTCATCCAAATTTGACAGGCACAAGAACTGAGTTGCCTTTAGTTTTTTCAATTTCATCACATTCTTTCAACATAGATTATTTGTCTTATGTACTGTCCATTTGCAGTTTACTCTAGCTCATTTTGATTGTAACTATAAGGTTGGTAATGTGCCAAAAATGTGGTAAAAACCCTCCAAATCAAGAAAAGTGAATGTGAACTATCTTGGTGTCAGTCTGTGTGTTATTTTAGCTTAGTTCTAGTTCATAATGTGTATTTTTAGAACTTACTTACTGCCGCCCACCTGCACTTATTTGCATAGTACCAATGTGTGGGTTTATATACTTCTCATTTAATCTGTTTTACTGTGATCTGTTTAATTGTGTTTTTGCTGCTTCTCTAAACTGTGCTGTAGTACAAACAAATATTTTTGAATCTCATTCTTTTTGTGCTGTACTGGTTTTCGTAGTTGAAAGTGATGTGTGGAGCCTGCAGAGTGACAGAGCGACCCGCTGTCTTCTGGCCTTAATGAACTGATGGTGAACTCGTAGTGCACAGCTCATTACCATTAAGATCTCTATGTGGCTGCATGTGGGTGTGTGTTCCTCGGCGACCTCCATATCCTCTCATCTTATCGCTGTATTCTCTACTCACTTTAATCTAGTGCATTACATGTGTATGTATCAGATCATCCTTTCGGTTCACCTTACTTTGACCTATTGTCAGTCTGCATCACATCTCAAACTCAGACTAGCCACAGGGCTCCTGCTAATCAACGGCTTAACGTGTCTGTCTGTAGTAGCTTTTTCTTATCTTTTTATTGCAAAAAATATATGGGCTTCTCATCTGTGCTGTTTTATAGATGCTTTCCATAAAATAAAAATACTTTTACCTCAGAAAGCATGAAAAAGCATTACTATAATCCTAGCATATTACAGTTATAATTTGATAAAATGCTACAATTTAATTTAACAACATAACAGCAGCACGACAAGGGATCTCATTTAAAACCTCTATCATAATTGTATGGATGAAAGACATTATTTTTTTCTATCTATTTTTAAAGTGTTTGTATCAGACATATGCATATTTTATTACTGTCTTTGTAAATGTCCAAAAACGGCTTGTACCTGTCACTGCAGCAGATAGGATTGCGAGTTGTACTTAATATCCCTCCACTTTGAGCAAACCCCTTACTCAGGACTTTCTGACACACCAATTTTCTCTGGTGCAACATTTTACACTTTTACTGCAGTAGCCCCATCTTGCTCTTCTTGCTCGCATGTCTTATTTAGCCTCAAGCCAAACTTCAGCATTTCTTCAGACCACCACACTGTGCACCTACACACAGCTCATCCTCCACCCACAGCCCCCCAGGCTCTATACTGTCAGAGCAAAGACGTGACCACACATCTATGCGCCCCTTTAAGACGACAACACAAGCATGTGGTAGAGGCAGATTTGCATGGTTCTTACTGGTTTATTTTTCAAAGGCTAAGCATACAGGTGCTATAGAAGAGGAAAGGCAGACATTATGTTATGGGAAATGCATTGGTCTGAATTATTCATGAATGTGCTGTGGAATAAACAGAATAAACATATGTCCTCATTGCGATAGTTTTTCTTATCTCAAAGTCGTCTTCAGAGCGAGTCCGTTCTTGACCAGGAAAGGAGAGTGTAGGAGAGAACTTACATTTGACCAGATAAGAATATTAATATTGGGGTTTTAAATTGTCATTATAAATGGCAATAAAAGTATTTATTCCATTATGGCTAAAGCACCTTGAAGAACATAGCATAACAGTATAGAAAACAAATGTACTCATTGTAAGCAGGCTTCTCTCTCCACAGACCTGACTTGTAACTTCAAGACCACCATAGACTTAATTAATTAGAATATAATTTGAATGTCTATGAGAACATTCCAAAGTTTAGCAAAACCTGTGTATCTCCATTAAGAAGGTTGCAAAGTTTAGCTTTAACTTTCTGTCTCCATGGAGCCATGTGGGTTGTGTGCCCAGCATGAGAATTTGGCTCAATGCTACTTTAATTGATATCGCTGTAACTGCTTCTCTGAATTTTTTGGTCATAAAAGGGAAATTATATTCTTAGAAACTGCAGTTCCAAATCCCAAGTGAGACTGTCATCTGATACATGCATAAACATTTTGCATCATTTATGTTGTGACTAGAAAAGAAATTCAGCTGTATGTACTCCACAAACCCTGACATTAAAATGTTTAAAAGAGTCACCTGTTGGTTTAAGTGTTTAAAAGTGGAAAATTTGACTATGAAAACACTAGGGACTAGGGACTAGCTAAGGACACACGATTTTCTAAGTGGTGAGAGATTTAGAATGTTGTGGAGGGCACTTACTACACGAATGGAGTCCGCACCACTACAGAGAGACTGTCCGGCCACACTTAACAACTACAGTCATGACAGAGCACTACACGACTCTGACAGACAACTGAAGATAACTGTACCTTGTGATGACTGGGAGTGACTAAATGTGACTGAAAATCTGAGGAAAATTAGGTTAAAAATCGTAATAGTGTGTGACCATCTTAATTACACTATTCACAAAAGTAACATTACGTATACTGTATGTTTCCTGTATTCCCATGTCACTGCAGTCAATGACATCAGCCATTTACTGTGTCCAACCTGAAGCACAAATGAAACTCTAGGCTTGTGTTTAGGTGAGTTATGTCAGAGGCTTTTCTAACAACCAAGCTCATATTCCCTTTTGTAGGAGGAGGAGAGTTACCTTACTGTTGTGAGCTGTGATTGAGGTTAGTCTAGCTGCGAGCATTACTGTATGTCAATAGGCCCTTTGATTATATGCATTGTACTGCTACTTTGTGTGCCGCCGCTGTAACTTAATCCATCTGTGCATATTCCCACTAAACGCGAGGCTTAAAGGGTCTACGTGGACGTATTATGGTATTATAATATGATGTAGTTAACTGTAGGCATATGCAGTTAACATATTTACTCTCTCGATTTATTTGAAAAGTGCTCAGTGTAACCATTGTGTCCATTTTTAAAGTGTTGTAAAGACATTTTTGAGTCAGCATTGTCTGTGTAGCCTTGAATTGTCTGGGCAATGAATCAGTTTTGTTTCTTGTTTGCTTCAAAGTGGCTTTTTCTAATGTCACGTTTATACACATGGTATAAAAAAAACCTAAATAAACTCTACATGCATTTATTTTTTATACTTGTGTTGTCTTCATATAGTATATTTGTCATCCGTATATGACTTTTCATTTTTGTCTTTTTCCACAGAAATCTTTCTCCTTGGTCTTGGAAGCACTGGACTTTGACAATGACACGACAGAAGCATCAGAACCAGGTAAATGAAGAAGTAAACAATAAGCTGAACACTGATGTCGGTCTTTATCTGTGCTCAGACTACAATTACTAATCATTCTATGTAGGCCTGTCATGATTGAAGCTTAGTTCTACACAAAATGATGATATTGAACTACTTTATGCCACTGAGACAATAACCCTAAAGCAGGCAAGCCTTATATACAAATAGTCTATAATGAGTCATAGAAGAAGTTACTTATTTGATTGTCTACAGCTCAGATATTATTGCATTACAAAAATCAATAGAGCCCCCAGTTCTCATTTATTGGATTGATACAGTAGTGATTATTGTGACAGGCCTAATTTTAAGTTGTTTGAATGGTAGAAAATAGTTAACTACAAGGTACAGTTTATTGTTACTTTATTATTATATGGATGAACCAAGCAAAGAAATGTTTAAACCACAAAACACAAGACCAGATAAAACATTTAGCAGTAAGCAACAGCTTTCAACCCCACATATATTCAGCAGTTTATATGTGGTTTAAACCCTGTGAAACTCTCATTGCCTGTATTGCAGTGATGAGTTCAGGGGTCTTTAAACCGGACCCTTTAATTTCCTGCGTGTCTCCTTGTTGTTTCTTGTCTTGATCAGTTAAATCTCTGTGACCGACATCGTGAGCTTTGTGCTATAAAAAGTGCAGACAGAGCACACACAGAGGCATGTCTTTCCTCATTCTTCTAATATCACTGTTTGATCCTCACAGGGATGGTAGTCCCTTCAAAAGGCTGCCCGAGATAATGAGAAACTGAAAAGAGGGGGTCTACAATATACACATTATACATATACATTAAGTATAATAAAATGCATTGTTAGATCTGGTGCTTATTCTGATACTAGTTTGGCCTTTGTTAATGCTATGTTTAGTTCTGGTTAAGTCCTGGTTTAAGTCTTATATGATCCAATGCTTTAATGTGAACCAAGTAACCTCTTCAAATAATAAAACTGATCATTTAGTTACATGTAATTTGTCAAAAAATTGTGTACAGCTCTTTTTAGTATATAAATATGAGGACAATTATCACAAAAATATGTTTATATAATATTGTACAACTGGGAACCTCTATATCTACTCCTACACTCCTTCAGTTTGCCTACCATTCTCCTGTTTGCATTATATACTGTCTCCACCTGAGCTCCTGGCAGGTTTCAGACTCTATAGCTGCTCACTGCGGTTGACAGGGCAGCTCATCCTAAATAGTGGTATCCATGCGGCACCAGTCTGAATTTACTTACCAAGTGTTGTCACTCAAGAAGGATTAGCATAATGCCTCTGTACCCTTTCTCAACCAGCTCCTGGGAATAATGAAAAATATGACATTCATTTGAGATCGAACTGACTGACCTTCAATAGGATTTGTTTTAATTAAGGTACCATTCGTCCAACCAGACAAAGTAAAAACTGCATATTGACATTTGGTTACATTTGGGTGGGAGTGACATATGTATTTGCCTGACAAACCAGTGACTCATCTGATGATACCAGTATTACATTTTGGAAAGCAAATGGTGTAGTTTAAGTATTGCACAAAACATAACTGTTCTGTAAAACTGAATATAAACAACATTCTACTGTAACTTTATACTATTATGTGATATGATTGCACTTATACCCTTATTTAGAAGATTACCCTGCAAGTGTATTATTATTATTATTATTATTAGTAGTAGTAGTAGTAGTAGTAGTAGTAGTAGTAGTAGTAGTAGTAGTAGTAGTAGTAGTAGTAGTAGTAGTAGTAGTAGTAGTAGTAGTAGTAGTAGTAGTAGTAGTAGTTTTTTAATTTTCCAAAACAACAATGGCAATATTATACATTTTTAGATATATTCCCCACCTCTAACCTTATCTTCAGATTGATTTGACTTTATATATAAACTTGTTATATACAGCCTAGGTTATTTTCAGTGCAGTTAGAAATTGACGAAACACTTATCGCCACAAGATTGCTGCCTCCTGTTGTTCAGAGAGAGCAATTCAAAATAAATGCTACAGTGTTTTCTGAAACATTTGTCCCACATACCTACACTTTGTGCCTTTGTCAAAACAAATACAGCCTATATTGTACATTTATAACAACACACCAGACATCAATCAGAGACACACAGTCTACTTACGCAGAAGCTATAGCTGCTGGCATATTGATTTTTTACTGTGTGAAGTTTAAAATAGGTTTTCATAGTTTTCAGGTTAGAGAGAGTTTCTAGAGCTTCATATTTTTTTTAAATGTCATGTAAACTGTATTCCGATGTGAGTAATTTGATTTCTTTATGATTGTGCACACATTTTGACAAGGGAAATTATCCAAAAAATACCAAACAAATGGGGCAAAAACAAAAATAAACAAGCATATTTTATAGATTCAAAGAATTATTGATTCATTCATTGTATTTTTTCCAAACAAAACATTATTAACTGACATATCTCACTGGATGTTTTTGATAGTCATTTTTCTTCTGTGCACGTAAACACAGAGACCAAAAATCAGATCTAATTGTTGTTCACAGCTCATTATTCTAGTTCTAGTTATGCCCCCACTGCTAACATAGTGGAAAATATTCAAATTTGTGATATAGTCTTATGTTAATGGCTCCACAAAAAGCCCTTTCACTGTCAAGCCCTCTCTGCTAATTCTAAAGAGCTGCACTCACTGATGCTATTGTGTAAAATTTGAAATCCTGTTGCTTTGTCCAGCTTGTATCGTGCCTACTTATTATGATGACATTTGGTTAATCTCATTACAGAACATTTTGACTTGGCACACTTTCACTGTCAGTCCAAAAATGGGTAATTTCTATTCTCTTCTGGTCTCCTTTTGTTGTGGGGAAATCGTCTTTTGACTTGGCAGTGTCATGAAGTAATAATTGGAAACCCAGAGAACGAGGCGCTGGACTAATGAATGTTTGGAGTGCAGGTGGAACAGGAACAGGGCTGAGCAGCACTCCCAGTTTGCCATATTTTCTGACACATATATTGGGTTTCCATTCTTCTTGGAGACATTACATTGCCTTCCTTTCATTTCCTGGCGACGCATCCTAACCTTAACTATAGTCACTACTTGCCTAACCTTAACTTAAAACCTAAACGTCGTCTGTTAAACCTGTATCTGTACTTTAAATAATGCTCTAATAGTACAGCATTTACGTCACAGGGAAATTATTTTTATCCCCATAACAGGTCCCCATGAGCTGTTGTTTCCCCATCAGGTGATAAATACCCGTCCTCACACACACCTAAACCCACACACATTGCAGTAGATATGGCCTATTTTCATTTCTTTGTCCAGCCTTGGTGATCTCATCTCAGGTGGAAATGTTATGAGCACTAATAGCTTCTACTGCTGCCTCCCTTCCTCTTTGGCCCTGTCCATCAAACACACAGTCAACACGAGGGAAGCGCTTGTGAATTCATTGTAATTGCATTATGAGCCAGCCCAATATTCAAATCAAGAGTGTTTTGCAATAATTTTACATAAAACGTAAGCAATGTTTGTTCTCCATATAAGTCCATAGTATGTCATGCTTTAGGCATAATTGGTCTGCAAATTGTGTGTGTGTTACACATTGGCTCCTGTGACAAAGTTGGCTTTTGTCCCAGTAAACCCACATGCATTTGATTCACACATTTATTAATTGGATTTCCTATATAACTATCCTGGGTTTGTGTTGTTTAGTCTTTGTTTAGTTATAGTCCATCTTTAAGCTAACTACCACCAATTAACTAATCCTATTCATTTCAGTTATATTGTCATTCAGTTAAATACATCCACATTCATTACTTACCTGAGTCTCCACATGGTCCAAACAAAAGACGGGACTTCAGTGTAGTCGTGTGTATGTGGTTATTAGGCAGATTTAATTTAAGTTGCTTATTTTCTGTTTATTTGTGTGAACAGTGTATGTTGTTTTCTTTAGTTATTTTGCATTTCAACCAGAGTCATCTTTTAATAAACTCTGGTAATAGACACTTTTTATGTAAGTCTGCCTCCTATTTGACCACATCTGGCCAGCATTGCCACAGCTCCATACACAAACTTGCTTTTTTCAATTTTTTGCTTGCATTATTTTGAGTTTCATTACTATTTTCTTCCATATTATTAAGAACTCTCCTTACGTTGTAACTAAGTCTATCATATAAACACAAAACCTCTCATATGTCTGACTAGCTCCTACCTTCCTGAATTACCCTTGTATTCCCACTGCCTTTCCTTAAACATACATACTGAGCAGCACATTCTCATTGCTTTGTGTGTTTTAATGCTCTGTGGAGGATTAGTGACTGAGTTGGGAATGAGACCGCCTCTGGGAAACCCCCCGGGTCAGAGGCATGGTGGCCAGAGTTGCCCTGGGCCTCTCATGTCCCCTGGGGTGGAGTATCCTTCACATAATGGTCCTCAGCTAATAAATGTCTTCTGTACTCCACAGTGGCAGCTTTGTGTCAAATTAAATGAACCACTTAGTACAAGTCAGTTTATCTGATTACCATGCATATTCCACTAGTTTGATTGTTTTACTGGGCTAATGGAAGATTTACGTGTTTAATGTACTGTATATTTATACTATTTATAGCCCTGCCTTCATTTAATTCCCTCTCATGGACTTAGAGCATTAGATGACATTAATAATATGTGTACTTGATGTATATACTGTATTACTATTTAGATATTTCTGTGTTTTTTGCTATATATACAAGTTTCCCAGTCAGTGTTCACAAAACTGTCCAATGACCAATGCCAATTCAAAGGCTAACTGCGAACAGCTAGAATAACTAATACTATATACTAGCTTTTTTTCAAATAGGAATACATTTGATTAATTGTAAAAGAAAACATATTTTTGCTATTATGTTCTTAATTTGTGATAGTGTAGTGACTATTGTCTGTTTACATATATACTGTCTGTATGAAAGATGCTCATAGTTGTTGGTGGTTGACTCCTCTAGGCCAGCTGATTGAGAGGGTCTTGTTGTCGTCCATGCTGAACCCCGGCGAGCAGTGGCAGGTTTATCGTCACCACGGCCGGACCCTCAGTCTGGAGTACCGTCTGCGTTTCCGCTGTGACTCCAACTACTACGGACCCTTCTGCAGCAAGTTCTGCCGAGCTCGAGATGACTTCTTTGGACACTTCAAATGTGACCCCAACGGCTCCAAGGTCTGCATCGACGGCTGGACTGGCCCCGAGTGCAAAGAAGGTACAAATAAACAATCCTCATGGCAAGGGATGTCATGATATCGGCTTTAGTGTTAAGTGTTATTCATGATGATCACAAATATTGTTTTACTGAAAAATGCTGGCATACCTACTCATGGCACTATTTAAGTTAACCTTTTTGTAAATCACTAAATATTAAGGTAACAATATAGGCAGCATTGAGTAATCCCAGCAGAAACTCACAATATTGCCATCCATGTTTACTTTTTTTTTTTAAAACAGAGGTATGACAATAATTAAATATATTTTTACTAGGATTGTCTTTTCGAATGTACTATTCTACACTTCGAGCTTGACCTTATGCCGCTCTTGTTCCATGTCTGTGGCTTGTCAGCTGGATGACCCACTTGTGTGACCTTGGACCACAGCCATTAGTCCAGTGTTTAAAGTAAGAGGAGGAAGTCAGAGTGAAAATTATGGGACCCCCGAAGGACACACAGCTAGTTTAAGGACATCCTGCCGTCCTGCCCACTTCGCCCCTTTTTCACTTCTTTGACTTCCTCCTCAGCAGGTTGTTGATTGGCTCGGAGAGAAGCAGGAAATTTGAATCATTGGTTACTGTCATTCTATTACCCCCTGCAGATTTACACACAAGGAACACGATTTTAATGATATATTTACACGCACATAACTTTTACAAATGGATTCACGTGGTGCAAGTTTCATGCTTTTGGATGTTTAGATTATTGTTATTATACTGTGTGTTTAGTAAATCTAGTGATATCTCTAACATAATCAAAATTACAGGTTTCCACACTCTGTAAAGCCACTACAAACATAATGTTAGTTCATAGTGTGTCTTTAATATCTTTTTTTTTATTTTATTTGTGCTCACAGCTGTGTGTAAGCAAGGATGTAACCAGCTCCACGGCTTCTGTAACGAACCCGGTGAATGCAAGTGAGTGTTGTGATTTTCATTCTGATTGGATCCCTATAAAAGCCTGTCTGGTCAAATATCAACACAAGAGGCGGATGTAGACGTTAGCCATCTGTTCAAACAGCCTGTTGTGATCCAGGTGTCATTATGGCTGGATGGGAGCACTGTGCGACAAGTGCCTGACGTTTCCCGGGTGCATGTACGGGAGCTGTACCGAGCCCTGGCAGTGCGTCTGTGACATCAACTGGGGAGGACTGCTGTGTGACAAAGGTAGAATCTGTTGTTACATGCCATAAAGATTATAAAATTATGCTTAAAATCCTTGACGGTTAATCTTTACAGGAAATTATGACTCTATAAAGATAAAAGATGTGTGCTTATACTGTTTGATGACCACAGTGTTAGTACTGAAGGTGTGGTCCACTCACACATGACCTGACTTGCCATCATGTTTTAGGCACCAAAGTGTTGAGAAGTTCCCCCACATTATCTCTGCATGGGAGCTCCTCACCTCCCACTTCTGTCACAGCCTGAGAGCTGCCCACGGGACAACACATTGTACGACAGAAAGCCGATAGCCTTGGGTGAGGTGAAAGTGAGCGGGGCAGAGCTCTCAAATAGGTGGGGTCCTGTGCTGTTTCTGCAGTGAGACAAAAGCACCGCAGGCACATAGGAGATCATTAATGCAGAGCTGTAATCAGCCTGAAGACAAAGGCCTGCAGCTACAGGCTGGCACAGTCAGGGTTACACTGGTCTCCATGGTGTTCATATTAAGTACATTACTCTCTATATTACAGATCTCAACTACTGTGGTACCCATCAGCCCTGTAAGAATGGAGGGACGTGCACTAACACTGAGCCCAATGAGTACCAGTGCGAATGTCAAAATGGATTTAAAGGGCGCAACTGTGAAAATGGTGAGTTTGTTACTGACAAACTCTTTAGTTTGTCCCTGATGAAGCTCATTGTTCTTCCTCCTAATCCTTCTGGTCAGTGGAGCATGCCTGTTTGTCATCTCCATGTTTGAACGGAGCAACCTGTGAGGAGAACCCCTCGGGCTTCAGCTGCATCTGCACAGACGGCTGGACGGGACTCACTTGCGCACAAGGTGAGTCACAGGCAGAACAATCAGTAGGCATCACTGCTGTTGGAAGTCTTGATTAGTTGTTTTTGGATCAAAGCCAGTGTCTCACTCACACCATTTGATCAAAGGAAGGTACAGGAAACACAAACAGAATCAGCACTAATCAAAATCCCGCCTTGCCCTTTTTCTCATGCTTTGTGATTGTCAAACCAAGACAAAGCATCTATTAATTACAAAATCAACAGTTATGTTTGCTACACTGAGGAAAGGGCCTCAGCCATGTTTTGAGACCTTTGTTTGTTCTTGGGACTGATTGGCTGCATTTGTTTCTTTATGGGGAATGCAAAATGCTGTGCTTCCAGTGTTCACCAAAACACACAGCAATCTCACAGATGCCTTGAAATATAATTTGTTCCCTTATCAATTTTTAATCACTGGCAAGTGCCTGCAATTTTCACAAAAAAACATTACATTTAAACAGCTATCACTGTAGTGTAGTAGTTTTTTGGCAAAAAGTAAAACCTTTTTGTAAGTGAGCATTTGTCTGTTTAAATGCAATTGAATTTTGAGCTATGTTAGTTGAAATATGAAGATTCTACATAAAAAAAAAAAAAAAAGTTTAATTTGCGTTGCAGATATTCAAGGATCACTATTTCATTCTCAACATAAAATTTTGTCAAAGATAAAGAAAAGTCAACAATGTTTGTCATTTTACATTGTGAAATACTTGATGATATGGCAGCCTGTTGGATAAGATAGAACGTCTCTGTTCTTCATGAGTGAAATGATGGGATCCTATTCTTGATTTATCCACTCCAGGGCCTGTAGCTTTATGTTTTATATTTAGCATAGGCTCAATCATGTCATTGTTTTCATTCAAATACTTGAGTAGTTAATGGGGATGTAACCCAAACAAACAAACTATGCTTTGTGCGGGTCATAAATCTGCCTAACCTCCATCATGGTGAACAACATGGACCACAAGTATTTCACTCATGCACAACAGGGAAAAAGCAGCTTCTTTTGCATGGACTCTGTTGGTATTTGTTTCTCAGTGTGTGATTAGATGTTGGAGGCGGTTGTCTATCGCTTTATGTGTATATGTTGTGGGCCTCTCAGGGGAATACACAGGAGAAGATTGTTAAGAATGACCATAACATACACAGCACTGTTTCAGTCTGGATTTATAAATAACACACATTAATTAAAGACTTTGTATGTTATTGCTTCTGGTTTTAGCCAGACAGTTATTGAGCTGTGTGAACTAGGGCCAGGAACGTGGAAAATGGCTTTTCTGTGAGATTATTGACTAGGCAAGTGTGTTATGAGAGACATTATGAGACACATTTGGAGATGCATGGGAAACAACAGGATACTACATTCTAATAAATACACACTTTATGTTTGAAACAGCTTCTGCATTTTTTCTACACAAACACATATTTTTCCTGTTTCATTTTCCTTGTATTTCTCCTGAATTCCCATGATGCTTTCATTTATTTAGTGGTAAACACCAATTTTCCGCTGTGGAGAGAGGTGTGAGATAAATATACAGTTCAGACACTTGTATTTATCAGTGATTGCACAGCAGTCTGAGTGACAGAGACATGAATAAAGCATTGCATGCTAATACCACATAGACACAGACACGTACAGCCTACAGTGTCCGTCCACACACACATAGTTACACACACACACAAAATCCTATTACACAGCTGAGTGATTTTTGTGTGTGTGTTTGCAGCGGTGAGGCAGTGTGACCGTAGGCCATGTGGACAAGGCTCCACGTGTGAAGAGGCACCAGGAGGGTTCCGCTGCCTGTGCCCACCTGGGTGGAGCGGCAGGACGTGCCAGCTTGGTCAGTGCCTGGCGCAGAACAATTACTTTAACTTTTATATGATATTTGTGGTTACTTTCTGTTCAGTGAATAAATCACTAATATATAGCCATGTCTGTATGAAGTGAAAGTTACTGACAAGTGATGTTTATGTAACACAAGTACTACATGAGTAATACAGGATACTAACTGCTAATAGTCTATTCTAGGCTGTCACTCTATCTAAATAGTTCTGCTTCCTCAACTAGAGCCACAGTGTTAAATTCTCATGGGAAAAAATTTTGCAAACTATTAGGCAACAGCATGCCAATTGTTATAAAAGGGCAGTGACTTGTTTCTGTGGACCACTTTTCACTAATATTAATGTGTATGGTCCGAGGGGATAAACTCTCCAATGCACAAACAACTTCTGAAGGTATACAGAGGCTGGGGGGGTATGAGAGAAGAAGCAAGACATTTTTCAGAGTGACAGCCTAAACCCACTGCTGCCTCTTACAGTAATATGTCACTGTGACACTTGGTAACCCTCTGTAGTTCCACATCACAGGTCAGCAGCCCCCAGGATTACACACAGACACTGATGAAGTCCATCAACATTAGACCCATACAGTGATGGCCACTTGGTCCAATGACATGAGCAACAGAATAAGGATTATACATTATAAACAAAACAATACATTTAATATACTATCTTCTCAAATAATTTCTGATGGACCTCAGGTTACAACTTCAAAAACAAATTTAACTTGGATTTTACCAGTAGCTAAAAGACGGCTCAGTGAGTTTGGAGAAAAGATTACACCATATTATCTGCTGCGCCTCCCACAGCACAGATAAAAAGATTTGCATGCTTGTTTGCTGTAATGGTTTAATTATGGCTATGATTCCTAATTGCATTTTGATGTTTAATAGTCTAGAAATGTGTGACTGTATTGGCAATGATTAATCCATTATTATTCTAAAATTAAGTGAGTTTTTCAGCCATGTATATGTTTTTTTTTTTACCCTTGTTTTAAATCATACTTGACAGTTACATCTATTTAAAATTCTTTTTAGACACTAACGAATGTGAACTCAACATCTGTGTCCATGCCCACTCCTGTCGCAATCTGATTGGAAGATATTTGTGCGAGTGTCTCCCTGGATGGACAGGCCCTAACTGTGACATAAGTGAGTTTAATGGTCTGGACACATATAATTAGATGTGGATTATACATTAAGATGAGGCAATTCATCTAATACACAAACTCATGGTTTTTTATTGCTTAACTTTCAGGAAACAGCAGCTGTCAAGATGTATGTTTGAATGGAGGTATTTGTGAGGTAATATTCATACTGTAAACCTCGTAACACATAAAAAAGAAGACAGACACTACTGATTGGACAATAAAATGTATTCCGCTTATTCCACTTATTCCACTTATTCCACTTATTCCACTGTAGGATCTCGTCTCAGGGTCCAGATGTCAGTGTCCACTTGGTTTTTTTGGAAAATATTGTCAACAAGGCCAAAATCCATGTGCAAGCTTTCCCTGCCAAAATGGAGGGCAGTGCGTCGCAAAAGATGGAAGGAATACAACTTGCACCTGCCCCTTTGGATATGAAGGAACCTACTGTGAGGTGAATATGGATGCTTTTAGCAGTGAATGGGCCGAAATGTTATATTATCATTCTCATTTGTTCCAATTTTGTGCATATAAGTATCTCACTAAATCTCATGGTAACATTTTTGTAAATGTCTTTACTTCAGCTTGCACTAGATCCATGTAACCCCAACCCCTGCAAACAAGGCGCGGCCTGCCACAGCTCAGAAGGCAGGTACTTGTGTGCCTGTCCTGAAGGATATTATGGAAATGAATGTATGACCTTGAAAAACCCTTGTATTGGCCTCCATTGTCCTGGTAAGAAACATCATAGTACATTTAAATGTGGGTACTAAGTAAAGACTTAATTCATAATGGACAAATACACTAAAAATGATTCTGGCTTAGTAATTAATTAATACCCAACCCTAACTCCTAACCCTTTGATTAATTAGTACTACATGATTCTTATTAAATTATTTGTTCATTATTAAGTCTTTGTCCATTCTTCATGAAGGCTTATTAAGGTGTGATTATAAAATAGTAACATCACTTCTTCTTACTTTATGTGCAGATGCTATGTCTGACACAACTCACAGTGGCCTGAGCTTCTACATGGTACTTGTGGGTATTTTGGCTTTGGTCACTGTCTGTGGATGTGCTGCCTGTGCTCTCATCGCCTCTCATCTCCATCACAAGAGGAAAAAGCAACACTCGGTCCCACCAGAGGAAGGCATCAACAACCAGAGGGAGTTTGTCAACCTCATAAGAAACGTGGACCGCCCCGTACCAAACGTGCCTCCTACAGCCCCTCTGACCAATGCTACTGCTCTCACACCCGCCTCTCGCTGCTATGAAGAGATTGAACTTACCCTGCCTCCTTCTCCTGCTCCTTCACAATCCTCCCCAGCGCTCAAGCCGCTACACTCCCACAAACTGGACATTTCAAATCAGGAGAGAGAGAAACTCAACCGAATCCACTACACAGAAAACCAAGAGCTGGAGGTGTGATGTGGGAGCACAGGGTCACTGTTGCAGTAAAATGAATTGACTTTATGAAAGCTAAATGCTGCTAATAAGGTCAATATCTTAAGGTGTAATCATTGTGATGGGCTACATGAGGCCAGTGATATTTCACTACAACTGTTTGTTTCTGGAGACTTTTTGTTACGCCACTGAGTGCCTGACGCTGAAAAAGACAGGGTTTGATGGCCAGCCTTTAATGCCACTGGAAGTCTCTGGGCAGGACTGAACAAATTCTTATTTATAATTAACTTTGTTGCCTGATTGAACCTGTAGGTCATTGTGAAAAGACTGACATGTGTTTTATGAATGTATGGAGAGTGAAATTTAAATCTGAATAGATTACTGGTCAAATAAATGCACGTTCAAAGGCTTGCTAGCCGTTTTTATACATTATACACTGTTGCCTGACTAATGTTTCTGTAAAACTGCAGTTGTGAAAGATGTATGATTTTTCATAAATATGTAAAGATGTTATTGTTTATAAATATATTGTACATATTGGTGTCCCTTTTGTACTGTTTGGTCTGAAATTATAATTGTATTACATCAAGCACATGTGGTTTGTAATAAAAGTTCATTTAACAACTAGATGTGGTCAATTTTATATAGATAGATCTATAGTCCAGAACAGTCGTACTTTTGGTGAAGGCAACAACTGAATATACAATGGCTGTGGTTTATGAAAGTGAAAATCAAAGCCAGACGGTAAATGAAAGTGACAGCATAACACTTGGCACTTCTACAGACATAAGACAATCTAACTGCATGGCTCTTGCACTGCTCATTGATGTCCATCCCTGGCACAAGTGTAGATTCAGAAACATTATGTTATAAGACCATCTTCAAAAGCGTACAGCCTATGGCTCATTGCGTGTCTACTGTAAACGTGTCTACTGTTGTATAGTAACCAACTATTTTTGCATTATGTAGCTTACTGTAGTCTATATAATTAAATGATCAGAAAAGTGGTTACCTGTCTGACAGCGACATCTTGTGGACATTCTTTTTTAAGCTGTAACCTATCCCAATAAATACAAGAGAATCACAATATTGTGAATCACAGGAAAGGGCTATCTTTGCTTATATAGCCTACCCACTCCTATTCAGTGGCATTATGGCTTAAGCCAGTTAGTTCAGGCTAACGGTGAGTAAAGAAAGTCCAACAACAGTTTGTTTGGAGGAGAATCATATTATACTGTGGACTATAGAGTGATGCGCCCTCGTGCGGCAGACACAGGCGCGTGTAAAGGACAAACTGGAGGTGTGTGTCCCACCCGCACTGACTACAGTACCGCTGTAGTTTATAAGCTGAACTCCATCCATTATCTGTTAGTGATCAACAAAACAGGTATATAACTACTTAATATAATTACAATCATGCGTGCATTGCACCTTATTATAAAATGTCAGTATGAAAGGTTTTAAAATCTCTGCAGGTTAACGTTAGCCTTATCATGCTAAGCTAAAGCTGAGCTACATGCACCATAAGGCCGCATTTTAACATAAATGTGTCTTAAATGTCTTTACTGGAGCATGTTTAGCATAATTTTATAAACCGCTTAGCTCCTTTGTTTCAGTGTAAAGTTGCGTGTTAACACTTTATTTTGAAGACTGTGCTAACAAGAGCGCACAGGTTAGCTGTTAGCACTGCCATATGCAGAGGCCACTCCACAACAAACGCTACAGGCCAGTATATAACAAGTCCCTTTTACATTTAAAGACAGTGGTATACTAAATGTGTAAAACACATCTTTGTACAATATTGTGGTTCCCTTCTGCTGCATTTAAAGGGGCTCTTTTAGATACATTTCTGAGATCAGTGAGCTGCAGGACAGAACGTCACAAGAACTCCTTCCGACTGCCCTAAGACTGTACAATAAGGAGATATATGAAGATGAAGATTTGAAGAGACTTACAATCTGAATTCCCCTTTGGGGATAAATCTTTTTGGTTTTTGATTTGATTCCACCGAGATGTTGCATTTCTGTGTGTCACTGCAACTGACAAATACATGGGTTCACGTCTGCTTTAAAAAAATGTATGTGTGTATGTATATGTGTGGGTGTGTGTGTATAAATAAAAAATACACACACACATTTTTAAAGCTTATTTTAAAATGTTTGTCGTGACTTTATATAGCAGCCGTGCCCCGCCGCGCCCCCACCCCCAGCGGAGCCGTCATGTGGCAGGAGGCCCGCAAACATGAGCGCAAGCTTCGTGGTATGATGGTTGACTACAAACGCAGAGGCGAGCGACGGCGAGAATACTATGAAAAGATTGTAAGTTAAACTTTTATTGTTAAATACGCTTTCAAAGATAATATTCACACAGTAGCTATGCTTTGGGCAACACTGAAAAGTTCCTGTATAATTTGCAATTAAAATATACGAGTATTATAGTAAACTTACTGTTTATTCCTTCACAGAAAAAAGATCCAGCCCAATTTCTTCAGGTCCATGGCCGTGCTTATAAGATTCATCTTGATCCTGCTGTGGCTCTAGCAGCAGAAAGTCCAATCAACATGTAAGAAATTAAAGAATGAGCACATTTCTTATTGAAGACACATTGACGGGCAAGGCCTGTTTTTTTTGTCCTCTCAGGATGCCATGGCAAGGTGATACCAGTAACATGATTGACAGATTTGATGTGAGGGCTCATCTGGACTACATCCCAGTTTACAATCCTTCAGAATCTGATGACCAGTAAGTGTATTTTAAACAATACATTTCAAGAATGTGTAGAAAAGGTTTGCAAAATTAACAATAATCCAAATTACAGAACACCAGAGCAAGAGATGGAGGAGAGGAAGTGCAACTATGAAAGATATAGAGGTTTAGTGCAAAATGACTTTGCCAACAGTAAGTATTCTACAAAAAACATTCAAACAAGTTACTGGCTATCAGTGGGATATTTATTATAATTTTCTTTCCTCCTCCAAGTCTCAGAAGAGCAGTGTTTATACCAGATTTACCTGGATGAACTCTATGGAGGGCTACCGAAACCAAATGAGGATGAGAAGAAAAAGTAGGTTAAAATTGTTAATGTTAATTTGACTTTGCTGGTTTACCAATTAAGTGTTTGGGATTTTTTTTGGTTTTGTGCAGACTTGCAGAGAAGAAGGCGAGTATTGGTTATATTTATGAGGACAGCACTGTGACACAGCCTGAACCTCAGCCAGACAAAGAGGAAGATGACTCAGAAAATAGTGAATCAGAGGAAGATGAGGGTATTCCTGATATAGGTATGTTAATAAATCAACACATACATTTATCATATAAATTAACAGTATTTTATGGATAAGAAAAGTAATTTGAGATGTGTACTAACTTTGAGAGTTCTTAATACACAGATGTTGAAGTAGATGTTGATGAGTTGAATGAAGAACAGCTGTTGGATCTCAATAAAATTGCAACCCCCTATGGGATGGCTGAAGGAGACTTTGTCAGGTATTGTCTTTTTGTCACATGGTTTGATTCTTTACCAAAAGTGCAATTTGTAGGTGTCATGCAGCTGTTATTAAGCTAATGTCTTCAACATATATGTTCTCTATTGTGTTAATAATATAAAGTAAATTAATAGGTCACACCACAACTAATGGCATCCCCATGTTGGTATACCAATGAAAGTTTTTAAGATATAAACCATTGAAGTTGATTGAATTCACAGCTCCTTTTTGTTTAATTTTAAAATTTTAAATAAATTAGAATTATGTTAATTAAGATGTTCACAGTCTCTATTGTTAATACTTTAACATATTATGAAATGCCTATGATTTTTGTAATCATAAATACTTAGTAGTTGTAAAATTGTAGGTTTTATTCCAGTGCACTCAAGGGATATCACTGCATTCTGATTTACTTGTTACTTTTATGAATAAATGTTGGAAACCTTGCATATACAGTTTGTTACTTATTCTTACATTTACATTACTGCTGTTTCTAGAATGCTGAGGAAAGACAAAGAGGAGGTAGAGGCCATTAAACATGCCAAGGCCCTGGAAGCAGAAAAAGCAATGTACTCTGTATGAAAATGATCATTTATTTATATTTTTTTGTTTTACTTTTACATACTACTTTTTCTTTACATAGTTAAGTTTTTTTATTTTGTTTTTCAACTTAGGGCCGACGTTCCCGTCGTCAAAGAAGAGAGTTTAGAGAAAAAAGGCTGAAAGGGAGACAGATCAGCCCACCCAGGTAGTATTATGTCCTTTTAGTTTGATCAACAAAAACATTGGTTATTTTTTGTTTTCTTTTTTGTCATTAGCTATGCCAGAAGAGACAGTCCAACGTATGATCCTTACAAGCGGTATGCTGACCCTTTTGTACCTATTTCAAAATATTATTTACTGTTCTTAACATTTGATTCATTCAAATCTTTCAGACCAGAGTCTGAATCTAGTTCAGAATCACGATCTCGGTCAAGGACTCCAGGACCTGAGAAAATCACATTCATCACAAGCTTTGGAGGCAGTGATGACGAAGCCCCAGTCGCAACTCTACCAGCTGCTCCTCAGTCGGGCCATAACGCCTCCAACTTGCCGCATCCAGCAGGTCATAGCAGGGGCTCCCGGTCGGTAACTTTCCATCTTCATGGCTTTTCACATAATAACTTGTCTTTGACAAGTGACAGGAAAATTTTAGATTAAATTGGTAGGTGGTGTAAATAAAAAGGAAGAGCTTTTAGGTTTGCATGTATGAGATGACACAAGAGACCAATTTTGAAAATAGGTTAATAGCTAGGTATGTACCGTTGATAAACTAATCTGTTTATTTGTGCAGGAGACGGCAGTCATCCTCCAGTCGCTCTCGTTCCTCCTCTGATTCCTCATCCAACTCTTCATCTCGCTCTTCATCGCACTCACGGCGGGGACGGAGGGACCGGGGCCGAGACAGAAACCGCTCACGCTCATATTCACGGTCAAGGCGACGCTCCAGATCCCACTCCCGGAGCAAAGGCTCTGGATCATGGAGGAGACGTGACAGGACGAGATCTCGATCCAATGATAGAGACAGAGAGCGGGACAGAGACAGGAGGCGATACTCCTCACATCGCCGCTCAAGGTGCTGTTGGAACTCAGGATGTCAGAGTTAATCAATTAAATGTAGTTAAATGTAGTGTTTGTAGTGTTCTCATTTTAGCTGACGTTTCCACCTATTTTATTGGCATGCATGCATTTTATTGAATCTGAGTTATTCAAAATGTTAGAAATATAATTTTGAGGGCTTGAATAGTCCAAAAGCATTAAACTTGTCTTGTTGCTCTTAACAGATCACGTTCTGACTCCAGACAACATGGTGCTTCGTACCGTGGGAGTCGCAGCAGCAGAGGAAACAGCCGATCAGAATCTCCCAGTCGCCCGACATATAGCCCCTCTCCTCCTCACAGAGGGGTACAGCCCTCCGCCACCTCTGTCTCTGACAAGCTAAGAAAGTGAGTTGTTAAAGTGTATCTGTGTATCCATAGATGTACAATATTTACTCCCAGATAAGCCAATTTAAATAAATATTTGTCCTCCTTTGCCTTCAGGCCTGATACTGTGGGTGGTAAAGAGACGGGAGCTGCCAAAGTCAGTAAGAATTTAATTTAACTGGGTTTCTTACTAAAGTCTGCGCCCCCTCAAACCTGACAGGCTGTCATGATTGTCTACCAGGCTGGGATGTAGAAGCTGATGTCCAGAGATATTTTTTATACATCACAGTGGACACACTGCAGGCAAAGCTTGTTTAGTGGCGTAATTAAGAGAAAGGACAAACTTACAAATGATGACTTATTTGGTTTCATTTTTATTGTATTAACAGCACAACCATTTGTGAGCACTGATCTCATTGGAGAAGACTTCTTTCAGGATATTTAGTAATTTTGCAACTCATCGGAAGGTTGCATAGTTAATTGTTTTCTTCTCTTGCCTGCAAGTTAGTTTCTTGCCCAGGTTTAATTATAGCACAAAGGTTCACCACTCACAAAAACAGGGTAACATTAGTAGCAACAAGTTTTTGCCTCCACATTTGTTTTTTGTTTTGTCTTTTACCTAACTTACATTGTGGGCATAATTAATATGAATGTTGTGGTCTTTAACTGTGATGCACAAGCAGCAGGTATGCAGTCTACACAGGATTTCTTCTTATACCAAATGTTGCACACAGGCATTATCAACATTCCTGAGTGCCAGTTAAAATGTTGATATATGTTTGATATAGTCATGTTTTTAGCCATTAAAATAAGTTAATAATAATAATAATAAAGTACACACAATCCCTGTGAATATTTCTAACTTTAACTTATCCCCTTCAGGTCAAAATGACCCCACAGGAGCGGCTAAAGTTGCGTATGCAGAAGGCGCTTAACAAGCAGTGTAAGTATCAACAAGTACATGCACATTGGCCCAACTCATCAAAATGTACAGATGCTTGCATCTTAATCAAAAATTGTGAGGCTGATGATTGATTTGAAAGGATTAGTATTTATGGTATCTTGATTTCAAGGGATATGCCAAATGAAAGCATAAAATAGAACAAAAAAGGGCATTTGTTAGAAACCAGAAAGTGTCTGTAGAATGTATGCATTTTATCAAAATTTAAGTAATACAAGGTTTGATTTTTATAGTCAGCCTGAGATGTACCTAAAAGTGGCCACATCAAAGTCATGGATAGAGGAATTGTGTTCATTGTGTTTGTTTGTTTTTTTTCTTCCACAGCTAAAGCTGACAAGAAAGCTGCTCAAGTCAAGATCCAACAACAGGAACATAAGCGGCAGGTGTGTACAATTCAATATACCTATATTCTGTGTTTTTTCAACTTCTTGTGGCTTAAATGTTTTCACTTTCTAGGAACGTGAGGGAGAGCTTCGAGCCATGGCACGGAAAATACGCATGAAGTAAGTGCCAGTTAATTTGTGTGGTCCCTTTGTCACACTTGTAGCACCAGTCCTCTTACCCCGTGTCTACATCTAGAGAGCGAGAGCGCCGCGAGAGGGAGCGGGATGAATGGGAAAGACAGTATGGCCGAGACAGTCACTCGCCCTCTCCATCCAAACATAGTAAGACAGATTTAATTACTTCCATACCTACAATAATTTGGATACATTTGTATTTTTAGAGCTTTTTAGAGCTAGACTCTTTTGATGTTGATAGTGATTGATGAAGTACTTGTTAGGCTAGTGTTTTCATGATGTCCTTTATATCCTTCAGGTCGAGAACACAGCTCTCATAGAAGGTATGTGAAAGCCACTGGAGTCTACACTGGTTAATGATTTGAATTTGTGGTCAGTGTCTGCTTTAGGGATGGGATGATATACCATAATATTGCTAATCACGATAAAAAAGGTCTGCAATTAATTGTTCGTGGCATTTTTTAATAATCGTGATCATCGCGCACAATTATAATCGCCTTAACGTTACCAGTCTGCCTCATGTTTGCAGTTTCAATACAACGTTTAGATGTTAGTTCTGGTGTTTGCCCACTCTGTCATAGCAATGACATTTGTTAGCGTCTGTGCTTATCTCTGTCTGAACTATATTCTGCCAGATATCAACAATAAACAAAGTCTGATCTGTAACTCTCCACAGGAATGTGCGAGAGCGCGCCTCACCCATGCACACAGATGAGATGCTAATATGTGCACATCTTATATTTTTACCTACAATAATGCAAACTGCAGAATAAGACAACACCTTTCAAACGATAGACAAATGAAGTCTAATTCATACAGCTGAACACAAATGTGCTAGAGCGCATGGTCCGAATGCGCACTATGTGCACAGAAGCAAAGCTAACGATTACACACGACATATTTTACATACAATTATGTCAATAGCAGAATAAACCTCGCTTACTGATCGAGAACCGCAGTCCATCAAAAAATAAGGTCCTCTACTCCTGAGTCCAAACGCTATCTTCACACTTTGCCATGAAATACTCCGGGTCCGAGATGTATAACTTTTACAAACATCCACAGTGCCCTCGATCGCATAGTTCCTTTGTTTTGTCCATTTCATCATGTTTAAAACGCAAAACAACAGTGCGCGGAATGCGTCCTTATGCATAGATTTCTGCATCCACTCGGCTTCGGCTGTGTCCCAGTTCGCCAAAGTGCCTTAAATGCATCGTTCTAAGTGTTTGTCGACGGGCACCTGCTTCACTTCTGGCGCAACAAGGGCTGTCCCATTCCTGCAAGATAGCTGGGTACATCTGTTTATGCAAAACCATTGCATGTCATACATCATCGTGTTCCGCTGCTCATTGGCTGTAAGGGGAAAACATCACTAAATGTGTGTAATGTAATTGGTTGATTCTACAGGGGGAGAGTGGGGCGTAAACTTTCAGTCATCTGTAGCACTGATTTGTTGTCTGGGGCTCCAGTAACCCAAAACCCCCACCTTATTGGCGAACATTGGTGTCAATGAGAAGCTAACACATGTGTTTAGCACTGAAGAAGAAAGTTGCAGCTGTCAGAAGTTTATTATGACTGAAATCGACAAAAGAAATGCAAAAAAGTGACGGAGCAGATTTCACGGAATACTTTCCTGCAGCAGATTGGACATGGAGGATATAACTTATTTTGTGGAGATAATTTCTTGACTGGATTATATTGTCTGGACATGTACGGAACGAATGAGACCAACTTTGTGTGAATATGTTGATGTTTGACAGAACCAGAGCTTTCAAAGGTAAGTGAAGTCCAAATCCACATTTTTGACTTTAATGTAAAAATGGCTTTCCTGTCAGCACTGTGGTAATTGGTGGTTTGCATATTTGGAAAAACGAGCACCGAAGCTTTCATTTGATGTGTAGATTGTTTGTGTGGGTGACGCAGAAGTATGTATATATATATATATATATATATATATATATATATATATATATATATATATATACACATTGCTGTAAAGTTGTAAAATAGGCCTGGGCCGTCGGAATGTTAACAGGTTAATACTTATTGTGATAATATTGTTAATCGTGATTATTTTGGCCACAATAATCGTCAGTCTAAATTTTAATATCGTCCCATCCCTAGTCTGCTTTAGGTTATATTTTTCAGTTCAATTCAGTCAATCTCTTCTCTTACCACAACTTACAACAATAGCCGTAAAAGGCATACAACAGGGGTGTCCAAACTAAGGCCCGGGGGCCTAAAGCAGCCCTCAGACCAGTTTTTATTGGCCCTCAAGCCTCCTGCTGAACCGACCTAATTGATCATAAGCAGTACTTTTAACAGCAAATTAAACTATTTCTATCGCCATAACCTCAAACATCACATTGCAGTGTGAGAGAGTCCTAAAATGAATGTGTTTCAAGCTTTATTAACACACAGCGGCTCTGTCAAAGCTGTGTTGAAAGTACCGCACTGCATTGATCACTGGTCTGTGGCCCTGCGCTTCGGATGTTTTGAGATGTGGCCCTCGATGAAAAAAGTTTGGACACCTCTGGCATACAATACAGCAAAAGATCAACCATAATATAATTCAGTTACGAAGTAGTGTGTTTTCATGTTGACTGAAGTAAGTCAACAAACAAAAAAGAAACTGGTCAACTGACTTCATTGGTGGGACTTTGTACCTACACCCAGTCCCCACTGGGGAGCAGAGAAGATCTGTAAGTAAAGTACATTTGCAGGTCACTTCATTTGGAGGATATTTTCATCTAAAAAGAAATGACCTCAAATCTAAGTAAGCTTCAATATTCATGTATTTTAAATGTAACCTCTTAAGATGATGCAACATTTGTTGCTCATTTTTGGTGAAAGTAAGTGAAGTTGAACCCCACTGATGAACCTCCAATCACCAGATTTGATCTTGTTACATAAACAAGATAGGGGTGGGATTTAATAAGTTTTCTTCTTCCCACTCCTTTTCTAGCTTATATAAGGATTAATTTGTGAAATGTGCTTTAGTGTACCTGATACATGTGCTCGAAATAAATAACACCTCTTTGTTTGTTTCAGAAGATCTCGGTCTCGATCACGGAGTCCATACTATCGACACTGAGGTGAACTTCCCTCCTCCAAGGACCCAAAGTGCTTTATTGATACAGACTGGGACATGAACTACTCCTGATCTTCATGGAAATCTGCTTTGTACATTTCTAAATCTGAATTATTTTCATCACCTCCCATAGCAACTCTGGTGACAGAAGCGCAAACATTTTAGGTGTTCAGAACCATGATAAAACAAACTAAATTTATTTAGCTGGTTATTAATTCAACAGGACTGAGTAAATGCTTGAATCCATGTAACATTGTAAGCCCCTGAGAGCAACTGGTTATCTTATTACCCTATGTCTGATCTTGATTCATTATGCGCTTTGCACTGTTAACATTCTTCTGTAATAGTCAGTTGAGTTTGTGTGTGAGGCCAAGTAATATTCAAAAGCTTTGAATGAAATATGCAGTACACATGCTGCTTTAGAACATGTATTTGCCAACACAAGTTTTCAATAGCAATCTGTTTATTCTGTACTCTACATACACCTGTAATAAACATACTTTGAATATTATTTTGTAATATTACATTATAGTAACCGTAATGTTTTTGTGTTTTTATGTAAACTGACTTGTAACTTGTTTCATCACTAGGTGGCGGCCTAACACATTGGTGGGAAATAGTTTGACCACCATAGATCCAAATCTAGTTTAATTCAAATGCATTTTCTAATTATGTAGGTTAAAGCCAAATACAATTTTAATAGGTAAAATAACATGGGATATATGGGTCTATTTAAATGAATATAAATATTAAATCTCAACTTCAAATTATTTACAAAAGCCCAATACACCCTCAAAAAGCAATGCCCGATTTGGGCGGGGTCAGGGTCCTGGGAGCGCCTGAGCGCGGTGAAGGGGCGGGCAAAACGTGCAGTCTCTCAAACCCCTTCTGCCCTCTGCGGGGCAGTGCTGTGAACTTGAACGCAGTTAGCTGTAGTCATTACGAGTCCAGGCAGGGTCCGCTCACTCCGTTGTCAACCAGGGCAGCAGACGGTCAAAGAGAAGTTGTGAGCGGTTCAGTTTCAGAGGACTACTGCTTGGGACCAGGAGGAGACAAACGCAGGGCGACCGACGTGATGTCCAGGCGAAAACTTGGAAGCCGACCAAAACACCTGAGTGCAATTCAAGGTATGGTCAGTAATGTGGTCCACGGCATGGCCCCCAAACTAATTCACCAGCCTTGTGTTTGAAAGTGCAGTGTCCAGTTATAGGGAAAAAAAAACTGAGATATAGGGGGCTTTGTGTCGTTTAGATGCACTTTAATTTTTTACTTTCTTCGACTTGCCCCAACATTTTACCTCTTTCTTATTTTAAGCCTGTGTTTAGTAATTGGGTTACATGATTGCATAGATTGTTTGCTCTGTGTACCTTGTCCATTACTGTTGAAGCCTCGCAGAGGACAGACCGGTTTAGGCACGTTGTTTTCAAAGGCTACAGGTCCGAACTTGATGATTAATATTTTCAAGTTGGACGATGATCAAGTTTCTTGTTTGGCCTCTGGCTGCTTCGGGACAGGTCTCCTCCTCCCGCCTCTCACTTGCAACATGCAAGAAGCTCCTGAAAGTGAAGCTATTGTGATTCTTCATCATAGGCTATTGAAAACCCCACATCACATGGTGCTTTGATTAAGCTCCATTTAGACTAGTTTGAAAGAGCTGTTCTCTCAAAGTTTGAGCAAACAATAACAAACATGCGTGTGCTGGCTTTATGCATTTTTTGTGGAGGGCAGTGGTGTGTCTGACTCTGACCACAGTCCCTGACACCACTGTGTGCGTGCGCGAGCACGAGTGTGTGTGACCGCGCTTTGCAAGTCTTCACAAACCACAAGGCCGAAACAGGAAAGGTGACATTTTTGACTAACAACAACTGGCGAGATCCAACTTCAGACTGTACTGTCTGTACCTGTCCTTGCCTGGGCAGGTGGATCCAGTCCAGGCATCAAGGTGTGCCCGTGACCGTGTTGTTGTGCAATAGCATGACCCTCCCCCATCCTCCACTAGAGCCCTGCCTGGCCTCAGGTGAGCTGCTATCTTGAGAAATGTCCAAGTTTACTCAGCCAGGCAACAGGCCTGCCTCAGGCTGGAGGTCTGTGTATCCTGGTACACCTTCTTAGTAGCCTTTACAAGAGTAGGAGCCCTCTCTGCGGGTGGGTCCTGATGAACTTAATTTTACCATAACAAAACATAAAGGTTAAAGGATAAAGGTTTCCTATGAGGAAAATGTCTGACTTGGTGTTGGCTGAAACATTCACAGGTACATTCATTCCTCAAATGAAAGAAATCAACCTTTGTGCCTATGTTAAACTGCTACATGTAATTCTGACAAAACCCACCCCTTTAGTACCAAAGACCATACGAAAGTTGTGACTGACTTATGCTTTGCATTGATCTTAAACATAATAGGTGAGGGAAACTGAATCATTGAAATCTGGTCAAGCAGTATACAGCAACCTGCACTGTAGTCCAGTGTTTGCATGTTCCTCAGTTCAGATCTAGTGTACTTGTTAAACTACTGTTATCTCAAACACCTTCAGTCATTTTTTATTGCAAATCACTTCCTGTTGAGAAACACTGTTGGCTGCATGCTGGTGTTGCATAATGCTCAATGGCAGGTGGAAGCCGTGGTCAGAAAGTCCTACTTAAGAAAATCAGTTGTGTGATAATTAATGTAGGCTCTAGTTTCTGTCAAGTGGGCTACTGACTGAACATCGCTCTGGCTAACTGTGTCACAAAGTAGAGTGTAGGTTAGTCGGAGGAAGTGGTCAGTTCTGGCAATGCATATTGCTCTAGTTTTATGGGACAGGAGCTTGCAACTGAAAGCAACTTGTTAAATCTATTAACCTTGTTTTAGGGCTGGGTGAAAAATTGTAATTTTATAATTACTAGACTGTAAAAGGCAGATAATTGAGAGCGTTAATAGTTAATATTTAGATCGAGTGAAATAATTTAACTTTCCCTTCAGTCAAAACCTCACTTGAAAATTTATTTATTTATTTTTGTTTTTAAGTCACATTTCTACACTGCTTACTTTTTTTCCTTGTAATGTTTTTCAGATGCTAATGACACCGCAGACACTGCTGTCCCGTGTGAGAATCAGCAAATTGCACCCCAGCCCATGGCTCCCCCTGAGGGCCGGGACCTCCTTACCTGTGGACAGTGCTGTCAAGCCTTTCCCCTGGCTCATATCCTGGCCTTCATTCAGCACAAACAGGGGGGCTGCCAGTCCAAAAACCAAACTGTCCCCACAAACAACACTCCCCCCTCTCCTGCAAACCGGGCACACCAGCACAGCACCAGGAGTAACCCAGGGCCTGGCTTCATAGAGTTGAGGAGAGGGATCGTCGTGGGTCAGGCTTTGGGGGAGGAGCCAGGAGTGAGAGTGAAGGCAGAGCCAGGCAAAACAGGTGAGCACAAGTAACAGCAGATTGCTAATTAAAGCGTCTGTTTTTTTGTTTAGTTTAATTTTTTTAGTTACCGCCCAACTCTTCTTTTAACAACAGTCCCCCCCCCCCCCCCCCCCCCCCCCCCCCCGGTCGGTCTCATTAGCTAGCCGTTGCCATTAGCAGACCTGTGTGAGTTAGTGATGCACAGGGTAATTGTGTGGAAAGGATAGGCGTCAGGAGCTTTCGGAGGGCATCGTGGGTCCCAGAGGGCTGCGCACACAGCACCTGAGCTCCGATGCTCCTGTCATCTTCCCAAATGTCAGTCTCTGAGGTGAAGTGGCCAGGTAAACAGTTTTCAAATGCTCTGTCCTAGACATGCTTAGAAGGATCAAGACCAGAACAAAACTACTGTTGTGTGAAGATACACTGCAGTGCGAAATGGTCAGGGGCAGATCTGTGAAGCGGTTGGTGCAATAGTCCTCGCTGTCATGACACTTTAATGGAGGATGTTGCATCATGTGTAGCCTCCCTGTGTTCTGCCCTGGGCCAAGCCACCTGAGCTCCTGGGAATCTCCTGTCCTCTGCCATTTTCCTCCCTTATCCCTGCCTCTTCAGACACTTGTTTTTAACTTTTCATTTGCCACCTAATGTCCAGCCTGTCAAACATCAGTCATCAAATAGTCTTTTGATTTTCTCATTGGAATCTAAATATTAATGTTTCTGCTCCCAGTAAGAGTGTGCTTAAGCACAGTGCCTATGTCTGAGAATCTTGCCACTTACAGCTCAGTGGGTGTTTTTACCCAGTGCATATTTTAAAACTGTTGTGTAGACACATGTTTAACAGTTCCTTCCTTTTGAGTGTAATACACAGGGGATTGGCAACTACATGGTCTACTTTCAGTCCCCACTTGAACTAAAATAAAATCTAAAAGTTTGACTCTGGTTCAAAGACGAGAGCTGATGTGACTAAATTAGGGCTGCAGGAATTTCAGAATAAAATGTAATTACATTTTCTGACAAGTAGTGCAATCACAATTTAAGATTAAATAAACTAATATAATGCAAGAATCTTATGCATAGAATATATATATCAGAATATATATATTTTTAATTTAAACTAAATAACTGCAATCTTTGTGATAATTGTGCCTACTAAAATCTATGTGATTTTTGATACATTGTACTGCTCTTTACTGAATGTCTTACATACATAAGTTTGGTCAAGTGGTGTCCATGGGGATCTACCACAGATAAATACACTGAGCAAAAAGCATGTCAGCATTTGAATAATGGATAGGTGAATTGGTTTAAAGTTTTATTAGATGCTCTATTCTGCACTAGTGTTGATCCTGATTGTGCCATTTTTGCATATATGTAGACCTATAAACTGACAGGGAGCCCAATTTTGCATATGCATATTTTAAGTAGAACTGAATTATTCTCATTGGCCATCAGACAATCTTAAGAGTAAGAGGAAGTGGCGTTTTACTCAAGCAGGGAGCAGTTTACCTAGTGCACGAGTTGTGGGAGGGAAAGCATACAAGTAAAGAAGAGACAAGCTGACAGAAAGTGAAAGAGCAGTTATCCCGCAGCAGACCAGCCCTGTGTTGTGTGTCTGAGAACAAACAGAGGAAGGGGGTTGAGTGGGACGGATTACTGAAGAGCCGCATGCATCTGTCTCATTTCTTTTTATTTATTCTCCTTGTTTGTTTTTTTTTTTTTCATCGTCTTCAATACCCCCCCTGTTTCTTCCCCCAATCTTCAACACACTTTTGCATTGCCCTCTTTCAATTTCTCACCCTCCCCTCTCTCTTTCCTCTCCTTCTCTCCTCCCCCTGTGTCCCAAGGGAAAAGAGATTCTGCCTGCTGCTCGTTAGTGCTCCCAGCCAATCTGCATTTTTAATTAGTAGTTATTGCTTCTGCTTAATATTCAAGTGCTACCCCGGGCCAAATGGGAATCCTTACCAAAAAAAAAAAAAGAAAAAATGGGGAGAGAGTGAGGGAAAGAGAAGCCGTCTGGGTATTGTATTTCACTGCAGGACCCTGAGACAAAAGCCCCCACCCCTGAGGGAAAGATTTGGTGGGTTCAGGGTGTGCTGGGGTTGGAGGATGGGTCTCAAGTACAATTGAAGGGGTGACATATTTTTTGCGATGTCTCTTGGCTCCCGTGAACTACATTATAATCTTTTTATCTCATTTCTCTTTTTATCCCCTGAGCCCTGACCTACCTATGCTTTTCTTTAACTGTTAGTTTAAAAGGAAGGGAGGGGGGATAACACAGTATCTCCAACTTCTCCTGGGTTTCCTCCGTAGGCTAGGCTAAAGGACATGAACACAGCAGCTCCTCTCGTCTCCCGACACAGAGGCAGAAAGAAAAAGAAACAGTTGCTCTCTTTTTCATCTGCACTCTCCTCCCCCTCCAGTAAAATACAGAAGGATTTGACTTGAGGAAACATGAAAGAGGCTTATTCCAGACACTGCTTTGAACCTCTCCAAAAAAAAAAGAAAAGAAATGGAAGGATAGAAGAAAAAGAAAACTGTTTCCCCCTCAATTTGGGGATGATCTTTCCAATTTTGATTTATGCAGAGAGGCCTCATTTGTCAAGCAGGCTGACTCAGGGGCTAATTTGCATAAAGCGTTCATTTTCAACGTTCTGCTAATTAGTAATTTGCAACTTAATTGGAGAGTGTCTTTCTGTTAAGAGACAACGCTCTTCACATTTAAAAATATCTGTAGACTTTAGTGACAACGCTTGCCTTGTGTTTGCCACCTAAGCTCCTCCATGCTGTTTTCAACTTGAACAACTTTTCAAGGGGTTTATGACTTGAATGACAAAGGTTAGATGTGCTATGGCTGTCAGCATTAATGGAGAAATGGATGCAGAGCATTCTAAATGATGAATACATGTACAATACATTTTGCTGGCTCTTTTATAAAACACAATAATTGGGTTAAATGCAGGCATTAATTGTGGGTGCAGATAAAAAAAGCTTATGACTTCAAGTTCTTTATAACTTCATTTAATTAAACTGTTCTATGATTGTCTTTTCTTTATGTTGCAGCCCATGAAGAGCCGAGCTTATTCACCTGTCAACAGTGTGGGGAGGTCTTCTCCTCAGCGTGGACTCTCCTGCAGCATGCCCAGCACACACACTCCTTCAGCATCTACCAAGAAGACGAGGATGAAGAGGCGGACTCAAGAGGAGCTAGTCAAGTCCATCGTCCGGCCACTCTGGACCCACGCCACCTCAGCCAGGCCCTTGCCACAGCCTTTCAGCCTTCTGCTCTTCGCCTGTCCCGCTCCCGTCAGACACACCCCTCATCTATAACATCGGCGTCATCCAGCAGCACTCTCCATGATATGAACTTCTCCATGCGTCTCAGAGAACTGGCAGAGGGCACAGCTGACTCTGCTGGTGGCTCCACTGGAGGTTTGGTGCAGTCTCCATCCTTATCTCCACCTGCTGCATCTCCTTTTCCCCAGAACGACTTCCAGTGTGAGCTGTGCAATCAGAACTTCCCGTCCCCCCGAGCCCTGTCAGCACACAGGCGGACCCACACATGTGACAGACCCTATCACTGCGGAGTGTGCGGAGAGGCCTTCGCACAGAGTGGACAGCTTGCTCGACACATCAGGAGTCATCATAGGGATGCTACGAGCACCAACAGCTATGAGAGTGTAGATGTGGCTGTAATGGAGGAGGAGATGACCCAGCATGCAGCCATCAGAAGCAGGTTTCAATTACAGCCAGTAGAGAAAGATATGAGAGGCTCAGAGTTGGACCTGTCCCTGCCCAAACACTGTTCTCTGGCCTCAGGCATGATGCTGCTGAGCCCACAGGCCGCTCCACACCGCGAGCTGTTGAGGCTGTACCAGAGACCGGCCAATGTTGGGGATGATGAGGATACCCCGGAGGGACAAACTGAAGCCCCACACACACCTTGTGCCAGCCCCTCAGAGGGCTCTCTAGAGAGTGGAGAAACGGGGGGCAGTGGAGAAAGTGGCATCGCTAGTGGTAACTGCACACCCAAGCGCCCCGAGACAAGAGGGCCAGAGTGGGACAGTGAGAGATCAGAGGTCATGGGGGAGGAGTGGAGTAAAGTGAGTAAGGTAGTACAGGAGTGGCAGATGGAGAATGAGAGGCGCTCTATAGGCGTCACCACAACCAGCTCTGGTCCAGGATCCAAGAAGAAGAAAGATGAAGCCTGTGAGTTCTGTGGTAAACAATTCCGCAACAGTAGCAACTTGACTGTGCATCGTCGCAGCCACACAGGTGAAAGACCGTACCGCTGTGGTTTGTGTAACTACGCCTGCGCCCAGAGTTCCAAACTCACTCGCCACATGAAGACGCATGGGGCACAGGGCTCTAAAGCACCTTTCCTTTGCCAGTTGTGTGCCGTGCCCTTCACTGTGTATGCCACCTTAGAAAAGCACCTCAAGAAGGTTCACGGCTTGAGCCATGCCAGCGTGGGGGCCTATACACAGAGCAGTGCCACAGACTCCATGTCCACTGCAAAGGCAGAAGAAGGGAACATAGTCCTGAAGACAGAGGAGGATGAGACCAGTCTGGAACACATGGAGACTGACCACAACATGCTCAGTGGGGCTGTGGACAACAGCCTTCAGGTGGGGATACCTGTGGAAAGCATGGCAGAAATTGCCTTGGCTTTAACCACTGCACCGTAAATAGATCTTAAATTACCTTAACATGGCACTCTACAAATACTTCCTACTGTTATAACTGACAAAAGTACAATAACGTCTCAGAAAAAGAGAAGCTGCACCAGCTGTAGACAGTTTTCTTGCACTGTCCCTACACTCCACGCCCACCTGCACTCCTCACTGTTGTATGCAAAGGGCTAGTTGAAACTAAGTGCCTACATTAGTTTAGACCACAGACAAAAACAAGGTAGTGACATTCAACAGGGAGATTACCAGAACTCTAGAACAGGAAGTGCCCTGCCACAGTCCACACCAACACAGGAAACTGATCCCCACGTTGCAGTGCCGGAAGCAAACTACAAGTGATTTATCTCTCTAGTGACCCTATGTACAGGTGCAGGCCGATGAAATATTTATAACAAATATATGAGCACATCATATTGTTTTAATTACAAAATTATCGTTTTGGCATAATTTCACAGAATTGGGTCATTGTGCAACAATATCTCTATGCAAATATGCAAATGATTAAAGGCGTTTGAGGAGACACTGGGTGATACTGAACCTTACCACAACTGCCTGCAGTTCCTCACTTCTGTTTTAAAGCCTGGTTTGTCTCAATACTTGTCACTTCACATAATATTTACTGGACTGTGGCACCTGGCATGCTTGTGCTCCTGACAGAGTGCCAGTAATATCTATGGACAATTTGAGTTTCCTTTTTCTCTGCTTATAATTTCATAAATGTAAATATGAAAACTTTCAAGTCCTGTCTACTGCTGTTTGCTGTGGTTAGTGTCTATGCATAAAGAAACTGCAATATTCTGCAGTGTATGTAAAACGGGTGTCTTTGTGCTTTACGCGAGTGACTTTTCTTTCCATTGTTTACATTTGTGAAGTGCTGAACTGTTTAAAGCTTATGCATGTTTGCATCTATTTAAAGTACTCTTCTTTTTGCTTGTTTAAAACTTCCTAATTTATGGATGCTGCATGTTTCTTTTTTTTTTTTAAAAAAGTCTAAATACTGATCTACAGGGTAATATGGTGCACTCATAGTTAATTGATGGTGGCATTGCTAGAGCTCCCAAGCTAGCACTTGAATGAGTTGTGTTTTTGTGTATGTACATAAGTGACACTGTCCTCACTACTGTATTTGTCTCTCGTCTTGTGTTGGGGGCATGACCAGAGTTGTGCTTTCTAAAGGTCATTGTTAAGTTACAAGTTATTGGTGTGTTGTTTCTAAAAGAACTGTAGCAAAGCACAAACTGCTTTGTGACGACTGTGATTAAATTGCATTGCAAGAGTTTGGAACGACACAGGGAAAATGCAGATGTCAAAGTGAAATGTGAAAGCTACAGAAATGTTCAGGGATAACATTGTGTATATAAAATTCCTATTATTGCTTTCATGATTTTTTTTTTTTTATTTTTTTTTTATTACTGCCAATATTGTTCATTGCATTGTTGCAAACATCTCCAAATACAACACTGGCATTGTGATACTGTCTGCTTTGTATTTTTACACCATTTTCTATTTGACCTTGTAACAAGGAGCCTCAATAAAGACTTTGAGGAGAACTCTTAAGTTTGTATTCCATGTTTTTTTTGTGGATTTTCTTTCATCTAACGTCATGTTTATTTATTTAGTCTTCTTCTAGCTTGTGTATAGGGACTAACAACAAAGCTTGTAAAACTATTTTAGCTCTTATCTCACCAGGATGTCGTCTCAGTCAGTGCAGCGGTCCCTCCGTGGGCCACAGTCAGCACTGAGACATTAATTTTTAATGTGAGTGTTTGGATTAGGGACCCTCATTCCTTGTTTACATCCTTGTGATGTTAGTGTCTTTGTCTGCACATGTACTAGTTTATCTGGAGCAGAACAGCCAGTTAACGGCCTGTGCCACTGTGCTGCTTGGTCATGCTACTTGGTGGCTGAGGGATGGGTGCTGTAGCAGGAAGCATTTCTCAGGATACAGAATGTAAGTAAGGTGGGGGTATTGTTAGGAGGGAGAGCATGGTGGGAGGGGGCGTCAAGGGGTTGGCATAATTGCTGACTCTATTTTAAGGGCATAGAAACCTCTGCAGCAATATACATGGCCTTAACCCCACCCCCTACGCCACAACAGCCCTCCTAATGAAAATGAAGTTCTGTGATCGCTCTAGCTCATTAACAGCAGGTCTTTTAATGAGCTTTCAACAGGGTGGGGGCTGGTGGATGAAGAGAGGGGCAGGCGGGAGGTTATTGCACCAGATGCACATCCACGCCTACTCTCACCAATTATACTGCTGTTGTGATGGCACAAAAAACACAGGAAGTGAGGACAGGACATACACCTCAACATCCCATAGAGACATGTAGGGACAGGACAGTCAAGGGTGACGGGTAACATGGTCCTATATGTCCCCATGTCTGCCATGCAACACCATTTGGTCCGCGCAAAAGGACCCAATTATGTCAGGTAAGTTGATCCAGAACAGAACACAGTTGCCCCTACAGCAAGTGGATATCTGTTCCTTGTTTTGCTCTGGCCTTTGTCTCGGCCATTGTCTACCTGTGGTCCACACCTCTCTGCTGTGCAGACCGATACCTGCTGTGCCCAAAAGAAGACCATCAAGATCTTGTCATATTGTTGCTATGCAGTGACACCAAATCTGCAAATGTTTGTCTCTTTGACCAGCTGGCAGGGCATGTAATAGAGAACTGTACAGATAAAATAGTGCAGTGAGAGCCATGCTGTCAGATTAACTGAAATACAGTTGTTTTATATGCAGGAGATTGTGGATGAGGTGATGAGACAAAAAAATATTTTGGAGAAGATATGAGCTGAGGTTTCTAACTAGTAATTTTCTGCAAAAAAAAGAGAGATTTACCTCTGAACTTCGATTCCATATCTGGTCACTAACTTGGTTTGTAATATAGGAACAGCGTTGGAACCAGGGGTGGGTGATATTGACAGAACTGAATACCTCAGCATTTTTTGGGATCATCCAAATAGAAAAAAAGAGTACAATTGATGAGGGTCATGTATTGTATAAAACTTGAATAGACCACTTTTATTGTAAACAATAAACTAAATGCTAGACTACTGGTGGCCTAAAAGCACAGTAGACTTCCAGGCTTAACATGTTCCTTTTTGAATTAGTTTAGCACCTTACTTTACCTTAGGAGCAACTACGTTGAGAGAAGTGTGGTTTCTTGACCAGTATACTCTGTTTCCTCCCACTTTCCCTGTCAACAACATTTACTTTTCAGTTCAATTGTAGTGTGTTCACAGGTTGTTCCCTGTCCCACTCCCCTCTGGGGAGTGCAACTGTTTCAGATGCCTGGCTGTTGACCACCCAGTGATGGCTGCACCTTAAATGTCCCTCCCATGTTCTTATCCTGTTCTCTGGACCCAGATCATCCCCTCCCTCACCTGGCTGGATGACCCAACACCTCGCTGGATGACCTCTACCCTATCCTGGATGAGCCCCCCTCTGTCCCTTCCTTTTATTGGGCTCTGGCCCTACAGATTTGAACTTTATCTGCAAATGGATGCGTGTTAGTCCTAGACACATCTGCAGCCTGCCTGTCTCCTTCACTGTGATTTTCCTCGAGGTTTCTCTTTTTCCTACCGGGTTTTTTTTTGGAGTTTTGCTGAGAAGGAGGGTCTGGGACAGAATGTTGGTTCATTTGCTTGTCTGTTGTTGACCAAAAGTCTGTTTCACTGTTGGATTTTCTAACTTTCTGTTGGTTAAATCAGTGATCTTGTTAAGCTCTAAGAGGCAACTGCTGTTAAATAATAATTAAATAAACTGAATTGAATTAAACTATATACTTGATATACTAATTTGTTATATCTCCAAACTAATAATTTCAATATACACTTTTTATATCCTTTATCTTATGCCTTTAGTAGAGCTCTTCACAACCACTGAAATTTCCATTCAATTTTAAGTAAAAAAAAAAGGTCAACAGAATATTCTCTAATGCTTTATTAATCAATGAAGTTCACTTTTTCCAAGAAATCTCTAAATTATGTTGCCATACTTTACAAGAGGAATCACCATCACCACCACTGAAACACATAAAAAGAGTGAATAAGAGTGAATGCCTTGAATGGCCAGACAAAGTATAATTACAGACAGTGCGCTCTCGGACTCAAGATTTGGTTCAGCAGCTGCTTCTACTCCAAATGCTCCTTCTTGTGCCCCCTCTCTCCTTTATCTAACAAAACCCCTGAAACCTTTAATGATGTGAAGTGCAGATGGCGCAACACACATGTAAATTATAGCACCGCTTCATAAAGGAATGGCCTAATTGTTGCCAAACTGAGGCACACTTTATTTCAAATAGAAAACTTAGTATACTCCAAAAAGGTTTGAAAGGGGAATTTTGCAGTTTTTGTCATTTGCTCCTGAAGAAAACAGTATTGTATTTCATCCTTAATATTTTGCATCACTATATCAATCGCCTTCCTCTTAGTATCAAGCGATTACATATATTGAATAATGCTCAATTTTTACAGGCTTCGGAAACGAAAAATTCATACACAATGTTGACTGTTAATATTACAATATAAATTACAATTGAAAAACATGAAATCATGGGATTTTTGGGCCACATTGAGTTTGGTTTTTTAAAAAAAACAAAAAAAAATTTAGGATTAATAAATAAAAAGGAATTCTTATTAAACTTGTGCTTATTAAAAAAA
The DNA here is from genome assembly GCF_009829125.3 of Periophthalmus magnuspinnatus. Taxonomy (NCBI): domain Eukaryota; kingdom Metazoa; phylum Chordata; class Actinopteri; order Gobiiformes; family Gobiidae; genus Periophthalmus; species Periophthalmus magnuspinnatus. Next base: position 9,019,083 of record NC_047138.1, read on the forward strand.
GAAGTGAATAAAAATGTTCTTCTGTGGGCTCCCTTTCCTGCAAGGGAAGGCCTGCAGCCACAAGAGGCTCTCACTTATTTATGAGAAGATTGTGCATTATCATGTAAAAAGCCAATTAACCATAAGTTTTAATTACAGCTCTCATCATATATTGTGTGAAGACCCCTACCCCCCGATCCACCCACCCCCTTCCTCTCACGTGACCACGAAGACACGTATAACAACAACAGAGAAGGATGCTTTCGGGACACAAAAACCACAGGACTCCTCTCGCCGCTCTTTATCCCATGTTAAGATTCCCACAATGGACACCTTTCCCTGGTAGTCCCCGATCCACAATGACCGCAAACTGAAATCTGAAACCTGAAATTACTGCCCCGGCCTCCCCCTGCCCTGCCACCCTGCCTCGCCTCCCTCTGACAGTGAGAGTGTGAGAAGACGGACCAGAAGAACGGATCCATGGCAATCATCCGTCAGTCCACAGCCTCTCCTCATGCTATTTAACACCTTCATATAATAGGAGCAGAGAAAGACAAGAGGCTTCTTTCACATAGGACTTATGTGAGGAAGCCGACCAAGGTGTGTCCGGGCAGTGTTGCCAGAATGCAATTAGTGCTGCACTTTTTAAATTTAAAATATAACCTATACAATAATAGTACAGTTCATCTAACAGAGATTAGCACTGTGTTGATACCATCAAATGTTTCTTATAGAAATGTCTCTCTGACAACTCATTAAAATATTTTTTGTGAATTTGCAAATTAAATTCAGTCCTAGACTTTACATAAAATGACCCTATAAAGCTTGTCCTTTGGGCTGTGTACATTGTGGACAATGATCAGTTACGGCATGGCTTACTATAGCAGTTAACAATTAAAAACTAAATATTTAATATTTTGAATGGGGAAATCTCCTCTAAATGTTGGGTGTAAACAGTAAAACTCATAGATACCAACTAATTAACTCACTTTACTTTGCCACGCATCTAAACTTTTCCAGGCACTAAAAACTATTGAGGTCATGTTGTACATTGGTTAACCGGCCTGGCTCGTAAATACATTGTCAAACTGGCTCAGACCATGCACTTCCCTCAGTCACATGCAGGTTCACTGAGTGGAGGCAGGAGAAGAGTCCTGCTGCATGTGAAACTGCTTTCATGTGCGCTGGTGTGCAGGCCCTGGGGCAGGTAAGCACTGTACAGCTCCTAACCGCCTCAACCGGACTGCCCACATGCACTGACTCAACATGCTCTTTCACATGATCTTTCACTGGACGCCATTCAGCTGCAGATAGACATGAAGACTTGGGTCTTGTGCTCCACTCATATTTGCTCTGTACAATTACAGGTCAACAAGGGTTTGTCTCTTCAAACTCTGAGAAACTGCTTATGAACACAAATAAATATCATACTATTTCACTAATACAGCAAAGGGTGGGTATTCATGACATTGTGGGACTGACATCTTTATAGCTACAGTTACTTCATGGAGACCACAAATCAGGCCTCCAATAAATTCTTCAACATTAGATCAGTTAAACGGTTTAAAGTGATGTCAACCATGGGTTAATTTAGGTCACAGTTTTTATTGACCTTTTGGGTTTTTGTTTTTTAAAACTTTCATTCAAACATTTAAACATTAAATGCTGTCATTATAATTTTCAAGCTACATTCATTGAAGCACATAGAGCTGTGATTGTTTATGTCTTGGACTATTTAAAATGACCCAACATGCGTCAAATAATTCTAATTATTTTGTAATGTACAGGCTTAACATAATCTTACCAAACAAAATAGGCCTATAAAGGTCCAAATTTAAACTGAATTTGTTGCAGAAGTTGCAGAAATTACATTATAATTTCACAATAGACAAACTATAACTTTAGTGTGACAGAACATTACAGTGGCCTATAGTTCTACATTTGATCTAGGTCTGAATAACCTTGGCCTAGTCTGAGTAAACTCCATTGAGTCCTTGATCTAAGGAAGGCGCCGTAAGGCCTACAGCCTAATTCAATGCTCAGCTTGAACTGCCATGTAGCCTATTATTGTTCTTTGCTTACAGATGCAGTCAGAGACAAACAAGGCCGACCCAACATTAACCGTCCTGGGAAGGAGGCGGTTAACCAGTGGGACCCCCAGATGCTGCCGCAGCTCCTCGGGTCGTGGGATCAGAGCATGTCACGTCGGAATGGGTGTGTGCGTTCAGCCCTGTGACCTTTGTCCCCCGCTGTCTCCTATAATCCGCGCGTCAAAGCGCTATACAACAAAATGGAGAGGCCGTGAATGGAGTTAAATGGTGACCATTAGGTGGATCTGTGTCGCTATCCTTCGTGTTTGTTTAGCGCCAGCCCTCGCGCGTCTCTCTGGGTAATCAGGCGTGTGATGGAGGGACGGCCAGAGAGGCCTGAAGAGGACAGGCGCTTATTGGACACGGATATCTAACCTGTACGGCGTGAAAGACATGGGGCACAAGAGGCCGGAGCTAGGGCCGGAGAGGGGAAGGAGGTGGTGCTAATTGGATGTCCACTTCACATTATGAGGCTGATCATGAGTTCACAAGTGCTCTGTTCAGAGGCTTCTCCGAGAGCACGGGCCATGAGCCTAAAGAATAGACGCCAAACCTGTCAGTAATACAGGACATCCGCCTTTGTCAGACCGCTCTGCCACTATAGGAAACAATCTAAAAACCTTCAAATTTAACCATGTAGGCTACTAACAACAACCCGTGTCCAGACTATAGTCACATTTATATAAATATATTGATCCATGTGGAGACTGCTACAGCAAAACAAGCATAATCTCAAATTTATTAGAAGAAGCCTTAACATGTAGGGATATACCCACTAACCCGGTTAACAGATCTCTTGGTCTTGCAGTGGGCTATAATGCTGCTGTGCCCATGGGTAAGTTGCTTCTACCTTTACTTTGTCTTACTTTAGTCTAAACCTGACAGTGGAAAAAGCAGTCAAAGGCTCGGGGTTTGGAGTAGCACCATCAGAGCGACTGGAGTCAATGAAAAACACATTTAGGCTATTGAAAACGACATTCTAATAATAGATAGACTGAAAAGTGAACCTTATAAGTCCACAATTGTTCTACTTTAAATTTTAACATTGGTCTGGACTCTGACCTCTGTGGTATCTGGCACCAAAATGTGAGCAGCAGAACATGAGTAAGTCCTGAAGCTCCAGAGCCTGTCCATCAGACTTGTTTGTCCAGTGCATCTCACAAATGCCTTTCTTTCTTAAGACATTTGTGGTAAAGAAAAGTACAGCTGTATTTAAAGAAAAGGTACGAGCAGTCACTATCTGGTCCATGCCATGGCTTGATCACATCCAGGATTCCTATTCAAAAATGTCTCAGCTTTCATTTTTATTTATTGGTGTTAGCTACTTTTTTCTTTTTCTAAGATAAAGTAGGCCTGAAGAGAAGGCATACGTAGCAGTGTGTCTATAAAAGGTTAAAAGGTTTCTAATTTCTGCTGGGTGGTTTCCTTAGGCCATGAGCTACTCAACACTTCCCCTGATTTTATATAAACTACTAGGACTATACGACCTAAATTGCAAACCTGATGCTTTGGGAGTATTTTAGACAATATTATCACCTTTTTAAACGAATTCTATGCATTCTAGCTGCTCTCCTTCACATTGTGCTCTCCAACATGTTTCCCCTCATGGTTGTGCTGTACAGAAACACTGCCATCTAGCGTCTGATTATGTATTTATCCACGTGAGGTCGCACAAGACGCAATTGCGCCTCCTACAGTCCATGGAGCTGAAACGTATTGACTGACAGTTTGTTGGGTTAGTTTGAATTAGTTTTTCTCTGAATCCGAGAATGTTTTCTTGTGACACTTAAGTCTGAACGTTGTAATGAAGCAGCCTGAGGGCGTTTTCTAATAAACAAAACAGCTGGATTTGCGCTGGTTGTTATTTGCACAATAGTGTTTTTGGCGTTCAAGGATGTCCAGCAACACCCTTGTGCTTTTAACTGAGGGCACGGCGGCTGTAAATTACTAGATGAAAGGATAGTTAGGAGTAACAAAGTGCTATTACTGCGTGGACCTCAAGGCACCACATACCTGACCAGAGCGCATGCAATAGTGGGTGTGTGGGACTATTTAAGCTCAGGCTGCTCCCTCATGCTCCATCCACTGCGCGGATCTTCCACACGACTTCAGTATATCTTCTCCTCACACAGATTCAACATGACGGCTGAGGGAGAGGCTGCGCTGGGATCTATAGACAATCCAATCAAGTTTAAAAGACAAGACTATAAGACTTTGTTGGAGACATGCCTCGCGTCCGGCCAGCTCTTTTCCGATCCCTGGTTTCCCGCAGAACACAAGTCCATCGGGATGCCAGAAGACCCCGACCCCCAAAAGGTGATCAAGTGGATGCGGCCAAAGGTACGACGCAAGTATGGGCACGTTACAGTAGTCTACATCCACTTTGGAAGTTGCCCGGTCTGCAGCACAGTTTCTTGTTTGTGTCGTCATTGCAAAACTATCTTAAAACACGCACACGTTCATGGTATTTTACGAAAGTTTCCAGTGCAACTACATTACCGTGATGGTAAACATTTCCTTATCCCGTCACGCATAGGTGTGGCCAGTCAGGTAAAGAGAAGTCTCAAGGGGGAAAAAAAGAAAAATGTCAAATGAACAAACCAACATAATTATTATGTATATTATATATACAGTAGAAGTAAAAATAAAAATAAAAGTACAAAATTGTCAATTCCGAGACAGAAGACAAATTAAACAAAATAAAAACAGGAACACACTTTCTTCCCCTCTGCTGTTTGTATCTGCACCATTGACACTTTAGAATATCTGCACTAAATTGGACACTTTATAATACCAGTCACCTTAATAAGCCATGTTTGCACTGGTGTTCTGATGCTACTGGTGTATATATTTTCTACCTCAAAGTATTTTATTTAATTTTTAAGCATATCTTTTTTAACTTCATGCATGCCCTTATTTGTATTTATTCAGTGTTTTATGTTGCACTTTATCACTGAAGTAAGTTCCTAGTTTGTGAGCTGTGTTCACTGACAATGGCAATTAAAAATCTTCTGATTCTGAAAATAAAATACTGTACTATACTGGTATTTAAACACAATTTTCTCTCCTGTTATTTCTAGCAGCCTGCTGTACTGAAAGAAAAGTGGCACAGTTTTATCTGTATATATTTATACTATAACTTGTGTCTTGCTAATCTGTGTTTTTATTGTTCATAAAGGCTATCACTCAGACTGCAGTGTTTGTTGAGGGGACTACTGGGACCACTGACATCTGCCAGGGCCAACTTGGTGAGTAGTTGTTTATTTTCCCTAAGAACATATCTCCTTAAGTTTTTACTCAGTGCAACACCATGAAAAGCGGCAGAAACTTTGATGTATTAAATGGAATCCTTATGGTTGTGAAAAAGAGGAAATGTGTGCACCACAAAACCCAGGAGACCTGAGTTAAAGCAAAGCAGGGGGTAAATGGGAGTGGTACAGTCTCCTCACAAGGGTTTGCTCAGCTATGCTCCAGGCTTGTCGTTTAAAACATCACAGACCAAGAGCACAGCTAGCTTGTTAAATCTGTTTTGCAAATACATTCCTTTTCTCCATCTGTTAGATTTCTGGCACATGTGTCTCTTTGTTTGTTATTAATACAAACAATATGTGTACTTGTTTTCCCATCTTGGACTTGATATTTATGTGAGGATAATGATTTAGTCATGACATCTTTTAATGTTATTGTGTTTTTCAGGGAACTGCTGGTTACTGGCTGCCCTGTCCAGTCTGACGATGCACCCCCAGCTCTTTGTCAAAGTGGTACCACCAAACCAAAGTCTGTCAGAGCCGTACGCAGGCATCTTTCGCTTTAAGGTAAATCTGAGTAATCACATTCTCAAGGTAAACACAAGTAAGCCGCACAAATGTTATTGCCATACTGTATTACCTGTATTACTTTGTCAAAAATGAGAGAGTAAATGTGGCAATTTCATAAGACTTATCAGACTGTGAAAGGAGCAGAAGGTAGAGAACAGCTGTTGAGCTACTGTAATAACTACATGCTGTCATGATATATGACTCTAACAGACTTCAAAAGAGATGATCCTCTACTTTTAGAGAATGCTAGTTTTTCTTACTTCTCATTTAGAGGAAATTCAACTTCTACGAATAAGACCATATTTTTTCAACACACCCACCAATATTAGAAACAGCTTCAATCATGCATAGCTATGAAAGTACATTGCTGAGTTTGTAATTAACAGGTATCAACTCATCCCTGTGAGTAGCTAAGATGTCATCACAACAGAGGTCTACTGTTTAAAGATTTTATCAGTAATACTTGTCATTTCAGTAATGCTCCTACATATTCAGACATGTGATATATTAATTCATTACAGATATAACAATTTATACACATTTATATAGCTTTTCATATAATAAATGTTATGCTGTTACTACAAATGAGATATGACTTAACTTGCACAAAGAAAACCAGCATGCCTGAGTCTATAAAGTGCGGGTTCTAACATGTAGCACAAACAGCTGCTGCAGACCTATGGCTACTGCCACACACCCCTGTTTAATGGATTTAAAATATAAAAGAGAAAAAAAATGTAATAATATAACTTTTTTGGTGTGTTTAATTGAAAGTCCATATCATAATTACATAATAATAATAATAATTACAAGAATGACATCACAGTTTTTTCACAAACATTGTAAATCACTGATGCAAAAGAAACAAGATACAAACAGACAATTTGAAATCATGCCAAGTCAAATAGGCTCGTATGATTTAGGCTGTAAACTGTAGAATAGTGCATTAGTGTCCAGTGTCTTTCTTGTGCCTGTCCCTGTTTCAGTTCTGGCAGTATGGTGAGTGGGTGGAAGTGGTGGTGGATGACCGACTGCCAGTGCGCCAGGGCCGTCTGCTCTTCAGCTACTCTCACACTCGCAATGAGTTCTGGAGCGCCCTGGTGGAGAAGGCCTATGCCAAGTCAGTGCAGCATATGTCTCTGCCTCATCGTGTCTGCCATGTTTTTCTGTGCCATGATTTTATGTTTACACCCAAATGTTTCCCCTCTAATGCACAGGCTCATGGGGTCTTATGGGTGTTTGAAGGGGGGCAACATTTCAGAAGGCATGGAGGATTTCACCGGTGGAATTGCATACTCCCGTCCAGTCTTGTCTCGTACACCTCCAGTGTTTTGGAGGCTGCTGACAAGTGCCCTGTCCCGAGGCAGTCTACTGAGCTGTTTTATTGAGGTTATTCACTTATTCTCAATTATAAAATCCTTTACTGAACATACAGGTCTAAAAAATAATCTTTGGATTTTAGGCACAAAGCTACAGGGAGGTTGGAGTTGTGACAAATGAAGGGTTGATCAAGGGACATGCCTATGCTATAACGGACACCGACAAGGTATTTCATTTTACATTCAATTAGAAAAGAGGTTACATGTCATTATATTTTATAAAGCCCAGTATTTAGAATTGAGGTGGGGGGCAGATAAGAATCCTATGTTCACGTTGCATTTAAACTATCAATATGCAGATGTAGTTAGTATGTCTGCCAGTGCTGTCCATATCAATGTGGGAAATATTTTTTTATTATTATTCACACTGTGATTATGGGCTGGTGAAAGAACATTTATCCATTAAATGAATACAGTGTAAAAATATAAATATATATGTTCTCTATCTTACAGTTTCACATGATAAAATTCTTAAACATAAACATTCAAATTGTTAATACTATAAACCTTGGTATGATATTTTTAGGTAACATACAGTATCTAATTGACTCATTGGATCCTATCTCAGGCCTGTTAATTTCTTTCCTGTTTCCCACATTCTATTGCCCATCTGAACATTTGGCAACAATATAAAAAAAATTAGATTGGATAAGTTGCTTGTTAATTGTAAATTTTAAAATAAAGTGTACCTTAGCTTGAACTTTAAATGTTAATTGGCCACATCAATACGTTTGTCTTGTTTTATCCAGGTGCAGACAGGCTCGGAAGAGACTTTGCTGTATAAGTTGAGAAATCCCTGGGGTTTTGTTGAATATCGTGGGCCATGGAGTGATAAGTACTAAGGAATACTGTATACTCTATACTATATGGTTGGCATTAGAATGACTTATCACTGATTTACTTGTTTTCCATGACTGTAGAAGCAAAGAGTGGGATAGTGTAGATGAAGCTGAGAAGGAGAGGGTTGAACTCAAAAGAACTGAAGACGGAGAGTTTTGGTACAAACATGTTATTATCAACGGTATTTGTGACAAGTAATGTTTATTTCCCATGTTGTTCAAACATTTATTCTGTTTAGGATAAGTTCTGAGGACTTCAGTCGCTTGTTTAATATTGTGGAACTATGCAGTGTCAACCCTGATATGCTAGAGGGAGAGTCTGCTCCTGAATTCACTTGGACCATCACTGAACATGAAGGGTTTTGGGTGCCGGGAAGCTCCGCCGGAGGAAGCCGCCAATACAGACGTACGCACTATTGGTTTGTTGATACATCTTTCTTTATCATAGACATTATAATAACAATAGGATTACCTTATATGTGTGAGTAGGCACTTTCTGGACAAACCCGCAGTACGAGTTAGTCCTCACTGAAAAGGATTTGGATGATGAAGATGACGATGAGGAGGAGGAGGATGACGAAGATGATGAGGAAGCTAATGAGGAGAGTACTGTAACAGACAATAAGATGACTGAGAAACAGGAGAAGAAAGCCAAACAGTGCACTGTGGTGGTGGAGCTGCTGCAGAAGGACCGCAGGCAGAAAGATAGAGTGAACTTCCTCTACATCGCTTTTCATATCTACAAGGTGAAACAACTTAGATTTTTTGTGCGATGTTGGCAGTCAAAATTTAATAATATTTACATCAACTATCTGTTTTTAGGTTCCTCCTGAGGTCAGTCATTATATAATTTAACATTCACAAATCAATAATACACAAAAAATATCTATTTGACTTAATATATAAATTTGACTTACAGCTTCAGGGCCAATGTCTGTACAGCTCCTTCTTTTCCAAGACTCGTCCTATTACTCGATCTGGAAAATACAAAGCACAAAGGTGAATCTTAAAACGTTTAAAACCATAGTAAGCACTGTTCTTCTTGTAAAGCATAAATTATACATCTGGGTCATGTCTTATTCTCCGACTGTAGGGGTGTGTGGAGAAAGGTGCATTTGGACCCAGGTTACTATGTCATTGTGGCCTCCACGTACAAACCAAACCAACCAGGAGAGTTCTTCATTCGCATCTACTCCAAGGCAGGGAACACACTGGGGTAAGAGACCAGTGAGCAAGATAACTTCATAGCTGAACAAAATATTATGGTGATTCTGAATCCTCACATTTTTGGATCTGGCTGATGAAAGTTTTGTTTCAGGACTCAGGATTTTATTTGCTCTTCAGATTTTCTGCAGGTGAGTTCTCAAAATGATTAAATTGAGCTGCTGTCTGACATATACATTTATTTGATGTGGTTTGATTATTTTGTCAGGTTATGGCCCTTCCTGTCTCTCCAGAGGACCACGCTCATGTTGAGAAGATGTTTGATGAGACAGCTGCTGGAGTAAGAATATTAAAAAGTAAAAAAAAAAAATAGTTGAAAAAAAGTGTGACTGTTATGTAATTTTGTTTCTCTGCTTTTACAGAATGACAAGCTATCTGCCAAGGAGCTAAGGAAGCTCTTCAACTCTGGTTGGACCAATCATTTATCATAAGTTTAACAACATTTAGATTCTGATACACATTTGACTGTAATACAAGGAATGACCACAAGAGGGAGTTGAAGCTTATGAGCTAAGGGGTCACAGACATGACTGAGGCTTATTTAAAAATGAACTTCTGTCCTTACCTAACCTGCTCTCATTCACAATCAGAGTTCTGTTTTCTATGATTGCAGTTCTCAAAAAGGATTACCATCTGCCATTAGACACCTGCAGACAGCTCATATTTGCAGAAGATGTATCCTTTAATACATCTGAATTCTATAACAAATTGTCTCTATCCTGCAGTGTTGTGGAGCATGGTATATGTTACAAAGGGTTAAGACTTTCAAACATGTCATCTGAAAGTAGTGGGCTATAAAAATTGGGCCAGTTATTAAGCCATATCATTTGTGTCATTTCCAGCTTAAACTGTTTTTGCCTATTAAAGTGTCCCTAACTTTGGCTCCAGACCAAAGGGCATGGCAGCCTAAATCGCAAACAAGCAGAGAATGTGATGACCAGGCTGCGCGCTCTACAGGTACATTGTCCCCACTGGACTGGCCAGACACGTGTATGAGAAGGTGGTCCAGAATATTAACAATAATTTTAATCTTTAAGGATACTTTTCTCAAATTCGATGAGGACTCTTCTGGGACCATGAGCTCCTTTGAACTCGGAAATGCTCTGACAGCAGTTGGTATGCATGTGGTATGCACAAGAATATACTAAAATAAAATAGCCTATGCTTGATCTCTGGAACATTCTTGCTTTAGGTATACAGTGTGATACCAAAGTGGTGCAGTTACTGTGTGAGAGATTTGCCTCTGGACAGCTTCAGATGCCCTTCCATGGATTTGTGGCCAGTGTGACTAGACTGAACAAGCTTTTTGGTAACTCTAATAACACTAATATTCATCTATAAAACACTGTAGGCACATTTTGGAAAGACAAACTTCAATACAGATTAAGAAATATGTACTGTAATTGTAAATAATATGTATGGTAGAAGTGAGCAGATTATCAAAATATCTATAATATGAAAAAATTGGCAAACTTTTTATATTGAATACCTATTATAATTGTTAAACACACACACACACACACACACACACACCCCACACACACACACACACGTGTCTTCTACATTTCTGTTGGATTGACATAAGTGTGTCTGAATATTATTATTGGAATACTAAAATATATTAATAATTGGGCAATATTGCTCTTGCCTAATGTACAGTATGGTATATATGTATAATACTGGAAACATGTAAACTGAATCATAGTTTCAATTAAATAACTCATTTCAGAATTAATAGTGCACATGCTACATTACATTAAACACTCAGTTATATATAATATATAACAATTAGATCAAAGTGAAAGTACAAGTAACACAATATTAACCCAGTGGAGTTATTATTCATCAGAATAATTATAAGAACAGACAAAGAAAGACATGTGTTGTACAAGTAATAATTTCCTCTCCTCTTTCAGCTTTGTATGATTCAGAGACCAGCCAGGAGGTAAAAGACAGAGGCATTAACGCTGTGAGTGACAACTGTATTATCTTCTATCTTTATACACTTTCTGTACTATGTACCATAACAGCAGCACTCACTCCCTCTGTGTCTTCTCTGCTCACAGTGGCTGCTCCAGTTCTTGGTGATGTGAGAATTTTCAGTCAAGTGGCTCTACTTGGACTCAGCCAACAATGTAACACCACTACTTGTTATTGGACATGTATCCTAACCCAATGTACCATTTAAGCACAAGAAATGCAACTACATTGATATATTACTTTTATACCCGTGAGCATATTTCAGTACTTTTACATAAGAAAAATATTAAAATATTTCAACACTTATCATATGTCTTTGAACCTAAAATTGACTGAAGTCCCCCCCTCCACATTCACACACATCACAGAGGTAGTCAGTCAGAGTGAGTAGTGTAGGCCCGCTGAGGGTGTGAGGGTGATGTCTCAGCACTGCTACACGCACCATCATCTCTATTCTTATCGCCGTGACGCCACGTACAGCGTCAACACACTTCGCCCCCCTCCTCCGCTACAAACTCCCCACCACCACACATACACTCTCCCACTCCATCAAATAACTGAATCTCACAATCACCACCCTGTTATATACAAAGGTGCTCACACATTCATCTACAAGTGAGCAAATGGCCTTTTCTGCCAATGCAGCTATTAATAGATCCTTCCCTCACACACACACACTTCCTGTTCATCGTCAGGTGAGTATACACAGGTTGCCCTCAGCAACGGTCCATCTACACCATGGCATAGAGAGAGACAGCAGGAGAGAGAGGCAGACACAGGGACAGGTTGGCTGAGTGTTTCCGACTCCACTCAAAGTATGGCCTCTTCATCACCACCAAGTCAGATTTATCTGACTGTCCTGAACATCCAGGTTATTTATGAATCTATCAGCAACCAACATTTTGGCATGGACACATCGCTCCAGGAAATATCAATTGTGCAATTTCACAAGGTCTTAACACATAAAGTTTCTTGAGCTTTAGCAGGGTAATGAAAAATCTACTTGTCAGCAGGGCTATAACATTTAATCAAAAGTATTTGTGACTAGTTGACTATTAAAACACTCATAATCTTACTTTGATAATCGTCATTGACCAAACTACAGACAGACACATTCCAAAAGACCTTTTCTAACAAATACAGCCGCATAATAAAATAAAAATAATAAAAAAAGCACAACACTTTCACCATATTTCTACCTCTGTTTTTTTTTTTTTTTTTTATCTTAATGTACTTGAAAAATACTAATTTTGATAATGTGATCATTGGTGTGTAGTTTACATTAAGAATGCACAAGGGGCTTTTGCAGTAGATCAGCACTTGGCCCAAATTTCCATTCCAAATCACCTTATGCCAAAACCGACCAGTCAAACAAACTGCACAACTCAGACTCAACTGAAGTATCTATAAAGCTTTTTCCCTGTATCTCTAGTTAACCACTATGTCCAAAGCTGCACCTGCTCCCTTGCTCATCTCCTCATCAATCCTCCCCTCCTCACCCTCCAGCTGTCTGGTGGGATGTGATGATGCTTTGACAGGATTGGCGTCTGTTCTTGGAGGTGCTGGTATTTCAGTGTCTCTGTGGCGGGGGCCGCTACAGGAATAGAGGCAGAGTTGTAGTGTCTAGTGTGGGGGTGGAAATCTGGGGAGGGCTGGGAGATTCAAACAATCGTATAGACAAGCAGAGCCGAGGATTGCGTAAGTAGAAGCAGTAGCTACAGATTTAGCCAGGGCTTGCTCACGCATAAATTTGATGAGCAGTACTATCACAGTCGTCAGAGCTGGGGTATTTAGAGATGTGTTGGCATAGCACATATTTATGGTACGTGTTTATTTACAGGATGAGGAGTGGAGCCGTGAATTCAGACGCAAAGAACAACATTAATATCTATAGTGCAACACCTCTCCTCTACATTAATTATTCCTTACCATGTATCTTTTTATTATTATTGTTGATTAATTCATTTTTAACAGGAAATGACAAAAAAACATATATTACCAGTCAGTCACTGTTAGCTCAATAATTTAATTTAAAAAAAAGTTGAGCAAATTAAATTGTAGAAATTACATACCCAGAAAAGGTGGATATAGGAATAATAATTAAAAAAAAAAAATTAACAAATAAATGTTGGTTAGGAATATTTTAATCACGTGATATAAATAAATATAAATATATTTTTATGTGGAGTTTTCTATCTCTAGTCTTGTCTACAGCTAAATCCTGGAACATATATGAGCGCAACTTATTTTATGTAAACAAACTGGGATAAACTGGCAAAATATTTCAATAAATTTGCACAAATATGTTGACAGAAACCACTGGCAACAAGGTTTACTCTCCCTGTTACCTGAAGAAAACAGGAAAGTTAAACAGTACTATGCTGCGTCAGTGGCTCATACTTGTGTAATCCAAGGCCCTGGATTAAAAACAGGTTTGACATTCATGTAACCTAAAAGTTTTGTTTGTATTTTGTGCACTAAGTTGCTTGGATTTGCACAATTGACCTACATGTAATACAAATAGTATATAAGCTAAAACATTAAGCTTTCTGGAATAGTGCTGACTTTCTACTGGGAAAATTTGTATGATGGCTTTAGTTAAAATAGTGACTTCAAGTAATTGTTCCCCAGACCCTGTTGGCTTCTTAAATGTTTGTTTGGCACAAAGTAATAATGTGTCATAGTGTGATCAAATTTAGCTAAAATCTTCATTGCTAAATAGGTAGGAATTCTACTTAAAGAATGGGAAAAGGTCAACTGCAGTTTGGACACTGGACTATTGCTATAACAAAAAAGTCTTCATCTTAAAGCATTTTAGGCCATTTTAATAACTTACTATCATACTACAACCAATGCAATACAGGAATAAAAAAAGGTAAATTCTATTATTTTTGTAGTCCTTCTTGGACATACAGTATGATTGGTGACAACCTACATATTTGAATCTAAAAGGGCTCAGAGGAAGAACAGGGTTTTAAAAGAAGGGTCAGTGGGTTGTCACTGTAGAGGCTGGCGCTAATTTTGTCTTCCAATGTACGCAATTTATCATTTATCATTTATGTAAAAATAGAAGGATATTATTTATTATTATGTTGTTTAATTAAATCCCTCAGCTCCTCCAAACATGAGTAATACCCTAACAGGAAGTCCAAGGGTCTAAAAATCCTGTTTGGGGGAAGATGATACAGCCAAGATGGTTCATCAGGCGGTGGAAGCACTGGGAGTGGTGAGTAATTGTAGAGCTGGTGCAGTGTGTGGGCACAAGGTAAGGGGGAGAAAGAAACACGTGTTGTTGACGTCCTACCCCCCAGACCTACCTCCATCTCCATTCAAGACACCAGCGTCCGCCTGCTAGGCCTGCTCCCACACAATGTATTCCCACATCTTAGAGTCCCTGAAAAATAGGGCAGCCCTTATGTAAGGAATGGAGGGTGGGGTGAGAGGGATGAGATGGGAAACAGGAGAGAAAAGGAGTATTATAATTTAAATCTCAGCAATAGCTTTTGAGTCAATACAAGATGTTGTCCTGGTTTGTTGCAATTGCATAAACAAACAAACTAACTCAGATTAAATTAAACTGGCAAAAAATTCTTCTTCTCTGTCAGCACATAACTAAGGTCACATTTTTTACTATAGTATAAAAATGTGAAATGAAATCAGATGCAACACTTGTGGATTTTCTGCCCCATAGTGTTAAATAGGAGATTATGGTATCATCAAATGGCATCATCAAATTATTCTAGATTAGAACAATCATGCAACCTTCTGGAAAATTTAAATGCACTCTATAGAACTCACTTCATTACAAAACAGACTCTTAATGTGCAGTTCCTATTTTGACCTTTTCTTCAGCATTCGTGGGACTTTTAGCCTGCCTGTCCAGCCCTTTTGGCACTGAGCCTCTCGCTCTAAATGCTTAAAGTGGGTTAAGAGTGACGCTGCTTGAGTCACACAGAGCTGTGCAATACTGAGCCCACTGACAGCATCAGACTTCAGGCATCTGACTCCCATGCAGAAGCTCATGACACAACACAGCCATCCAGACGCTTGTGCTGTTTCAACTGACACAATATCCAGCAATTACAACAATAGAGGCACAGAAAGTGGGTTTCAAAGGAATGCAGTAAACATAAATGTTGTTCAATAAAGCAGGTATGGCGAAAAAGATAATGTACTTAATGGTCAGTACTATTTTATTTTAATTGCACTGTTTTGTATAACTCGCATTGTTGTGTTTTTAGGGTGATCACTTTACTATCTGCCCAGGGACTACAGATGACAAATAGGCTCTCTGGATAACTCTTATACATTTACAAAATAGCTTAATGTACCCTGCCCATGTTAAATAGCCTAAACAAAATAAATAAAATAAATGTTTGAAGGGGATGAACTGCTAAATCGGTCTTGATTATTAAAAAATCAGACATTTTGCTATTATTTGTCAATACAAGCTTGACTTTGAATAATCAAGATCTACTGTCTGAATGTCAACTTTTGGCTGCTGACACTTTAAGTTTCCACGGAGTGGTTGAGAAACTATGGGAAAGAAACATAGATCCAGTATCTTATACTAAAGTGGAACAACCAGAGAGTTATGTAATATTGTTATGATATGAAGCCAGAAGCAATGTAAACAACACCAGTCTGAAGTGGGCCAGGCTAACAGTTGCCTAGTAACAATATTTTGGGCAGGAGAACAGGCAAACACGGTCCGCCTTCCAAAGGGAAAGAGGGGCTGGCCTATGGAGCTCGAAAAAGTTGGTGGCTTCCCGAAAATATGCTAAGAGACAGGAGGCAAGCAAAACAAAGCACATCAGACATTTACAACAGGGTATTTTTACCTGCCCTATCTGCAATCTAGACGACCACAACTTAAATAACTCATTAGAATAGCCTTAAAGAAAACTCTATTTCACAGTTAGCCTGCACGTATGAAAAAAGCTACGCCTGCTTTGGTTGTGTACTACTAGTTATGCAACTTTGTTCTCATAACTGCGAGTTGGAATCCCCAGTAGAACCCATTTTAAAAATGAAATTTGTCAATGAATTAATTTAATAAGAAAGTGATTTTGTCACTGACTTTTGCATGTTTACTTTCGCGCTTTCATCCAACCTGAAAACATGGTCTGAACTGAGTCTAAAGATAAATAATGTAAGGCTACGTTTGAAGAATAGCAATTACGCGACGTTTTATGCAGAAAACATAAAACGTATAGGCCAGTTACATTCCGTGTAAACGCATGAAACTTCCCTCCCTATTTAAATACAAAGTCGTTACGATGCAGGGTTATGCTAGATTTGGGTTTTTTTTTTTAATCATACTAAGAAGTTAAATCAAGTCAGACATGACTACAAATGTAGTAGTCCTTGAGTTAAAAGAGTAAACTGTTTTGCGTGGAGTTTACATTTGTGCTTTTACAGAGACTATCGCTGCATTCTTGTTAGCAGAAGTTTTCCAACAACAACCCGGAAGCCATATTGTGTGTAACTGGAGAAACCAGTAACCAAGGAAACCGGTTGCTAGGCGGCACAACAAGTTTATACGTTCTTCCGTGTCCATGGCGACTGTATTGTAGCTGTACCATATTGACTATTACATCGAAAACTATCTATAAATAAGATAATAGCGCTGCCTAAACTATTCCTAATATTTAGGATACGTAGGCTAATCTATTTTGTTACTGAATTATTAGCTATTAGCCTGTTCTTTACAAATCATCGTGCCTAGGGCAGTTGGAGCCATATTTTAACAAATAAACTATGATATTAAGATTTGTTATAATGATTTCAACAGCATGCACTCATAATACCTGTGAAACTTACATCGACAGGGTAAGGTTAGTCATCCCGTTTAGTAGCTCAACAAGGCAAATCGAATGGGACACAACGTCCTCCGCCGATCCGTCTCTGACGTTGTTGTCGCGCTGACTAACTACTTGTTATCCCCTACTCTTCCCTTCTTGCTCACGCCTTTTCACACATGGAGTGAGGCTGTATTCCATACACTGCAGCATGTCCGCCCCGTGACATTGTTTGACATCACAGCTAAACGCCTGCCTTGTAGCCTTTATTGAAGCTTCACAGAGCCTGCAGTGTATCTCTACACCACAGCCTGCCTCCTACCCGCCACACTCCTGAGCTCAATGAATCACACGAGCCACCGGTGAAGTGAGTGCTTTGAGATAACCGTCACCACTGCCCAGTTCACATAATGTTTAGGCTACACTTCACATTTCACCCTAGGCTAACTCAGATTGTAATTCTCATGTTGGAGTGCTTTAGCTATCATGGGCATGTGTGACCACACTCCAGCTCAAAGGTGTGTCTACTCTAAACAGAGTCGTTAATCTCTCAGATTAGGGCAATCCCGAGGGCGTGCCCTGAGAAACTTTTCAGTAGGATTTCCCTCTTCCCATAGGTTTATCTGAAGGAATCCCACCTCGTAATGAAGACATGATGTTGCCTAAGTAGACTTTTAACGGCCTTGTAAACACTGTCAAATGTCCTTATAAAGGCCTATAGGCGCATGGCTATCGTATGTTACTATGGGGCTATAAACATTTACACAGTACAGTAAATTGAATTTAGTGTCTATATCCTATTGTTATAATCGGTTTTGGCGCACCGTAATCTGCAGTTGTAACGCATGATCCCCAAAACGTAAATGGAGACTATTTAAAACAGATACATCTAAATACTGTCGATATTTGACATTGAAAGAACCCTAAAATTTCCATCCATAAATAGTTGGGTGGTTAGAAATATCTTGTGCCTGTGATAGTAAAAAACAACTATTATTATCCGTCGGCGAGATGCTTCTGGTTCATTTCAGTGGGAGAGGGATTCCCTCAACGTCACCAAGGATACCAAACACAACACATAAGGACAAATATGGGCATGTACGTCAGCATGGCGGAACTCCGAAGGCGGGACTCAATGTAGACTTCTTGGTTGTAAGAGGACGGTTCATTCATAAGACAAGATCGGCTACAAGACCGTAATACCGACGGACTGTGGACACCCTTTACATGGATCTACTACAGCACATTTTGATCTGAGATCTTCTTTGAAGCGAATGTTTTAAACGGGCTTTCATTTTCCCTAAACGCAGGAAACTGGATTAATCTTCTTCATGCAACTTTTTTGGAAAGAAACCAGGAGCATCTCCCCGGGATATAACAAGAAATTAACCGGTAAGTTAAATTAAAAGGTCGTGTTAGAACTTTAATGGATAGGGTAAACTTTTGCTAGTGATATGTGCTCTGTAAGTAGGGAGCTACCATGGAGAGATCTTAGAAAGCACCACTGGCTTACATTAGGCTAACAAAACCACGTCTCTCCCACAGTACCCCTTCTTTAGTAACTTCTTGTGTGTGCCGCTACCCTGACGTGCAGGTGACACCTCGCTCTGTACGGTCGCTACAGGTTCCCCTTGGGAGATGTACCAAGGCTTCCCCGGCGACCCTGACAGCGGATCCCGAGGGAGCTCATCACCGTCCATAGAGTCCCAATACCTCTCCTCGGTGGACTCTTTCGGGAGCCCGCCAACCACCAGTGCTCCACAGGTAGGTTTATTTAGTCCTGTGCTATAAAAAAATCTCAAGCCTAGGTAGCTGTACTTTTCCATTATATAAGCATCATTTCTTACCATCGTTTTAGCACATCTATGAACGTTATTCGTAACAATTAGAGGGTATATTTTAAGACCCGTTGCTTGCGAGCGCCCGGCACAGAGCATGCTGATAGAGCATGGTTTGGGTTTACAACACGCCGCAAACGGATGATCACAGTCTTGGAAATCTCCTACGTCAGTGTCCTGGCTCCGCCCTCCGCGCGCGGTCCTCTCACAGGCCCGGGCGTGACGTAAATGCGCTTTCTATTTTGGAGCGCTACGTCGCGTTGCCAAGGGGAACACCGGAGGCGTGACGGGGGAGGAGGAAGGAGTAGAAGACTGAAAAAGAAAGATGATTGGTCGTGGTTGCTGCCGCTGCTGATTTTAGAGCTTCTGTCCTACCTCAACTACAGCTTACATATGCGCCTATAATTACTATTATAAAACATTACACAGTGGTGGATGAAGTACTCAATTTTGTTTCTTAAATAAAAGTCCAGATAACAGAGCAAAGAAATACTCCACTAAAAGTAAAGTATCGCATGAAAAAATCTGGTACTCGTTTAAAAATGCACTTCGCATTTCGCTCAGATTTTGAGGTTTTATAAAGCTTCAAATGTAGTGGTTGAGTTTGATAAAGATTTAAGCTGATTTGTGTTCAGCAGAAATAATATTTTTTTTTCTTATTAGTTTTTCTTTGTATATTTGTGTTTCCTCAAACTACAAATGTGTTCAAAATAAATCCATCAGCCTTTTCAGCAAGTCTCAGACAATAATAAAATAAATACTTTTACTTTTCAGTCCCATTCAAAAATGTAGTTGAGTAGAAAATAAAGATACCTTCTCTCAAATGTAGTGAAGTAAAAGTAAAAAGTATCCACTTTAAAATCTACTAATCTAAGTAAAATACAGATACATAAAAATTATACTTAAGTCCAGTACTACATTGGCCTATCTCAAATTGACTATTTTATTTACTGGGCGTAACAAATAATTTTCAATAAACAATTATCTTGTTCTCTTTTGGCAAATTTCTTGATTTGTTTTGTTTAGGAGTGTGTGTCAGCAGGAGCTGGCTTGAGCATTGTGAGCACCGGGCCTGGGACAAGTGTTGGAGGTGAGATGCCAGGTTCATTTGTGCCCACTGTGACAGCCATCACCACCAGTCAGGACCTGCAGTGGATGGTACAACCAACCCTCATCTCCTCTCAGGCCTCTGGACAGAGTGCATCCACCGCCACTTCCACTATGACCCAGCCGGTGTCACTGGTTGATCCCTATGACCTGCCCGGCACTAGTTACTCCTCTGGCTCTGGAATGACCCCCATGGCTTCAGACACTGCAGGGCCAGGCCCAGTGCGCCAGTCTAGAGCCCGCAGCCGCCGCACTCGAGACGTGTCTGTGAGTGAAGATGGAGATGTTGGTGTGTTAGTAAGTGTGTGTGCTTGACAGACTTGTTTTGTGTTTTAAAACCCACTACTTAGTGTGTAATTATTATAAAGTATTTATATTATCATTCCTTGGCATTTGCTATGATTTTGTGAGAGTTTAAGGATATAGTAATTTCATATGAGAAATTTACATTACATTACATTACATTACAAACATATTTAATCAAATCATAAAATCTTGGAAGTATAAATGTGATTAACGCTAAAATGCAAAACTAATAATGATTTCTTTTCACTATATTTTACTACAGTTAACACCAGAGGAAGAGGAGAAGAGACGTGTACGGAGGGAGAGAAACAAGTTAGCTGCGGCTAAATGCAGAAATCGCCGAAGAGAACTAACAGACAGACTTCAATCGGTGAGTCATTATCTAATATCAGCTTAATTATTATCAATAATAATATAACTCCAAAGCTGTAGAAATGTTTCCATGTAAACTATAACCGCAAGAACAATCAATGAGTCGCAGTGGTCACTTTTATGAATATAGGTCAGTCAGTCCTTTTGCTGTAAAAGCATGTGGCTTGGAGTTCAGATGTTGGAGGAATAAACCTGATTTTTATGTGTTTAATTGGAACTAACAAAAAATAAAATTAGAATAAAATCAATACCCCCATCTTGTATGATTAAGCCCTCTTTATTCAGTTCTTTAAAAGGTCACTATGTAAGTGTATGTAAGTGCAAGGTTTGAAACCTTCTTTTCTTTATCCAGATGTTGTTTTGCCTGCAATGCATACAACTTTGCAATCTTCATAGATACAAGCAGATATTCTCCCAAACCATTTTTCTTTTCTCTTTCCTTTTTTAACATTTTCATGAGATAAGCAGGTGATGGATACTCCCCCAGAAAATGTACATAGTGCACCTTTAACACAGCTCTTTTCTATTCTTCTCTGTACCTGTCCACAGGAGACAGACATTTTGGAGGAGGAGAAGGCAGAGTTGGAGGCAGAGATCTCTGAGCTGCAGAAAGAGAAGGAGCGTCTGGAGTTTGTGCTGGTGGCCCATCAGCCCAACTGTAAGTTGGTGTACCAGGAGCAGCCATCACAGAGCTCAATACAGGTGCCAGGTCCAACCTTACAAGGCCCAGTGTCCATTGTGGGTTTGACCATGAAGGAAGACTCATTCTACCTGCCCCCTGCCTACTCCACCCACCCAGCCTCAGCACACTCCCAGCCTGCAGTCCAGCAGCAGCAAGTGCAGCAAGCGCCTCAGCCCGGACTAATGCAGGAGGTAGAGTTTTCTAGTTCTTTCTATGGCTCAAGCGAGCCAGCACCTGGTGGGCCTTGCCTTATGGCCAGTGACAGTGGTGGTGGTAACCATGACGGTGCGGCCATTGGCTACAACACCTCATACACATCTTCATTTGTGTTCACCTACCCAGAGGGAGCCTGCGGGGTCAGTGCCAACCAGCGGAACAGCAGTAGCGAGCAGTCGTCTGATTCCCTGAACTCACCCTCGCTGCTTGCGCTTTGACTGATGACACGCACACACATACTAACAAGATGCATTAACAAAGTGAGACAAGTACATAGTGCTTAGTCCTCACCTTTCCAATGAAAAGTATTTCTTTAACTCATATTGGGGTGAAGTTTACTGAAAAAATAGTCAAACAATCAAACTGATTGTTGAAATACAACCCTCAACCCACCCCACACACATTTCTGAAGTGAAGAAATACTAACATAAAATTGAATAGCCATATTCCGTTAGTTACTGATGAACTTGATCATCTTGGATGTACCAGTGTACACACACAAACTCACAGTGTGAGTGTACACTTTTAAAAGATCTAATTATTGAGCACCAGTGCCCCAATCTTGTTCCCTCTGTTGACTGCCTTTTTCCAATGCCTTGGCTTTCATCTTTCTCATTTTTTTATTCTCCTTTTGCTCTTACTGGTTGTATTAGCTCAAATATCAAATAGAGTCATAGGACACTTGGTCCAGTTAAGGGATCTGATTCCGACTCATTTACTGCACTCTGCATCTGCTCAACTTCCCCCGCTTTTTCATTTGCTTGGACCTGGAATTTGATCAGTCTGCACTTAAACTAGTACTTTCTGCTTTTATATTCAACTGCGTCCGTCTGTCTACCTGCCATGCGACCCATCTCTACCCATCTTTGTTTCTCCTATTCTGTCTTTGTTTCTTCCTGTGTTCAAAGTCTTCGACCCCTGAGAGCCCGGAGACTCCTTCCAGCCCTTGGGAGCTTGAGTGAATGCAGAGCCAACTAACTCGCCTTTTACCAACTTCTCACAAAAGGACTGGGATGCAACCACCTAAAGAGCTGAGTCCTGTTTGGTGAACTACGCTCCAGTAGATGCATCCTAAATCTAAAGAGGAACTTCACTCTGCATAAAGACACAAGATGGCAGCTGCTGTCTACAGCTGAGCCAATATTCAATGTTCACTTAATGAAGTGCTGGATGAAGAAAAGAGAGGGCTGCCCTGCAGCAAATGGAGATGCCTTTAAAGGAGGATACCCTTCATCTGACTTTTGAAACCAAATGAGAACACCAAGAGCCAAATAGTGAAAACAAACATGCTTTCGCAAAACATGTTGAGAGGGAAACCTCATTAAAAAGACCTCATGCCACAGAGCCTAAGCGCATATTAACAAAAGTATCTTTCCATTATTTGAGGATGGCAACTTTGTTGATGTTGCACACCAGCTCTTTTTCCAGCCTTACTGCTTACCATTCAGATGTGAACGAATGCCTTTCAAGAAGACATTTTACAGAAACAACCTCTAAATACTGGGCCCGGTGGTGTCCTTTCCTTCATCAGGATGAGGCAGGGGTGAAATATTGCTGAGTGCCTCCACTCAGAGACACCTGGTCTATTTATTTCTTTCTTTATAGAGGTTGTTGTAATCAAAGGTCTAAAACAAAAAGACCAGAAAAAACAGGCTAATCTTGTAAAGCAAGTATATGGTCTTTACCTGTGAATTTAACTCTCTTTTCCTGTATGTCTGAAATGAATATATTTGAGTGTTTGTTTGTGTTTTATAGTTTTACAATGACTTTTGTTCTCACTTGTACTGTTGCTGTTAATTTTAAGGAGAGGTCTCTACAAACTGTTACCATTATTATAGCATATCGATTGTTTTTCTTGTATCATAATTTGGCATGTTGCGCACTAAATTGTTTTAACCATAACAAAATTAAATTATCTGTCTATACCATCATATAGACATGTATCATGTACATATTTGTGCCATGATTGTATTGTTTGAATGTCTACATTGCAAAGATTTAGTTTTGAAAAGAATATTTTTCTATATATATATAAAAAAAATTTGAATAGTGCCCCATCCCCTAACGTGAAGCACAATGTCAGTGCCTCCATCAGTGTCTCTATGTTCGTTTTGTATAGCATTAAACACAGTTCAAGATAGGTTTAATGATGACATTAGAGGTGCTTTTGTTTGTCTTGTTTTTTCTCTGTGAGGTCTGTCCCAGAGCTACTGACACCTTAATGCCACTTAATATAGCAGCTGCACAAAAAGTAAACCTAGAGCAAATGATTGTCTTATTACATACACACGTTTAATGTTAAAATAAGTTATCATATTTAATATGCATTACTGCTGGTATAAACATATCATTTAATAACATAGCTGAATGACCTGTGCTGTGCAATGTTGCGCCAATGTACATGTGCTAAAGCAAATATGTTAAATAGAAAATGTAACTGTGTTTGAACGATAAAATATTTTATTTTCAATAAATAAATAAATAAATATGTTTTTATATTGGTGGACACAAATGTTTGACTTCAAATGTGGCGCACGGTTGTCAGAAATGGGGCAGACCTTGGACCCTTGGAACTGTTGAACATGACCAGTGTTGTTCAGATGCTGGAGATTTCATGCGCTTTTGTCTCCAAATCAAATGTAAATGTGATTTTTTTTTTTTTTTTTTTTGCAAAAGAAAAAAGTATACAACACATTGAATAGTTCTCATATATTATGTTGGTGCTACTTTATAAATGTACTATAACAATGAAAATAGAGGTTCACCATTTATATGCATATTTACCTGATTTCTGATGCTCTAGGTTCATATTAAATATGGAAACAATTTTGAAGCAACAAGTTATCAAGGTCTGAAGCCCCATAATAGACTAATTATTTGTTAAAAAAAAAACAAAAAAACAAAAAAACAAAAAAAACAGATTTCAGGTAAGCCTTGTACATGATGCAGACTTTAAGGAGCCTCAGTTCTGGAAATGCACTTCAGGTTAAAACCTGAGGTTGTCACGATATGAATTTTATTCTGTTGTTTTCCTGTGTACGTATACATTTATAAGTAGAAAACATGTAAGTATATGAAGACTCTTTTACAGTAGTGAAACTGTTCACATTTATTTGTACTGTATTGTAACTTACTTGATTTATTGATGAAAATGAAAATAATTATTTTTCTATACTATAAATAGAGCATATTACTGTGTGTAACCATTCGCTTTTTGTTAGATTTGTTTCCTTATAAATGCAATACCACCCACTTTGGGTTAACATAATGTAGCAAAGAACTTAAAGCCAATCTGTCTGCTACTATGTTATGTTGCTTTCTTTCTTTTTTAAAAGAAAAAAAAAATAATGTTATGCAAACATGTTATATGAGAGTCAAAATTTCTTGTGTAAACCACAAACGTCTTCAATGGAAATATGCTACTTATGTGGTAGTAGTCATGTGTTCCTTAAGGGCACAGCAGTTATCATTTAATACGGATTTACCTTTGTCCTTGTTTGAGCCTGACTGAATCCAAGTTTAGATGTCTGATCCTGTTTTAGTCCTGGTTTAGTCCCAGATTTAGTGTGACTCCAAGTCGCAACAAAAACATCAGTTCCATGTGACCAACAAACCAAGCCAGTTTAGGCCCAAGTCAAAACAAATAACAACTGAAAAGAAGCAAATATATTTAGTAAACTACTTTTAGACCTACTGAATAAAAAAATCTTACTGACCTTACTTTTGTTTGTTTGTAAACTTTATTTATTTTTATTTTTTTTTTTTTACATCTCTTCAAATATATACTGACGTAGCTGGCAGGATATTCGCAGAAATTTTCTCATTTCATTTAACTATGTTTTAAGGCATCTTGCTGCCTATTCAATTCAATTTGGCAATACATAATCAAAAATGTAATTCATCACAAAGATTGGTTATGTTAGTTACTGATGAAAGGCCCCATAATAAACATGTTGGGATCTTTGTTTTATTTAAACTATATATGTCTTAGTGTCTGAACATTATAAATATGTTCTGGGAAAAACGTGTGAAAAAAGACGCACTGTTACATATAGAAACAGCTATTTTAATAGATCCATGCGATAGATCCATGACTGTGACCTAAGAAGAGACCTAATTCTGAGATCGCGGTCTTTGTCGCCCCCTGCCGTCTGAGGTGTTTGCTGATAAAGAACGGAAGTTACGTAAGGAACAGAACCGCGCGTGTCCGGTCCGTGACGCCTGTGTCCGTTTGTTCCAACCACCATGGCGTCCGAGAGCACAGGTAACAACCGAATAAAAAAACAATTGTGTATGGCTCCAGACTCTGAGAATTAAGCAGACGTGATATTATATTGTGGTTGTATTATTTAAAAGTAGATTTAAATGCTGGCTGTGTTAAAAGTGGATTATACAAAGGACACAACGCGTAGCCCTGCACACAAAGCTAATGTGGCTATTGCTAGTGTGTTGTTCTTATGATGCATGCGAGAGGCTTATAATTTATTAATTAAAAAAATGTTTAGGGTTCCACATTTTCAGGCCTATTATTTATTCCCTATATTGCACCTAATCACTGAAATGGGTTAAATTAGGACCTTGGACTATGCTTTTGATTCAATGAAAACAATAATATGTAAATAGTATATTGTAGATTATATGTGTTTCGTTTTTCAGATGTTAATTCGGTGTAATTTTTTTACTTATTCTAAATGTAGATGTAAGTCACAGATGCCGTATGTGTCTCACACATTGCCCCCTCACATTCCTCAGTCTCTGTTTGGTAGTGCCTTGTGTTAAACAGCTGTTCCTCCTCTCAGCTGTGAATTCAGTCACTTTGATCTTCCACTGGTAGTTTCCCCATCGTGTATGATAATTAAAAGAAGCTAAAACATACAGTAAATGTTTAAAATATCAACCTACAGATTATGTAGTTTGCTGTTTTCTGCAATAAATGTACTAATAAATGTTTACTACTATAATTATACTCTAGCTACGTCAGAGTGGATTCAGTTTTTCAAGGATGCTGGCATTCCTGCTGGCCTTGCTGTTACATATGCAGTTTCCTTTGTAGACAACAGGTAAATAAATAATAAAAATAAATAAATTGTTTATGAATATTGTTTGAATACTTGTTTACTCTGTAATTGGATTTGTTCTTATGCAGAATTCAAAAGAATATGCTAATGGACCTCAGTAAAGACATAATGATGGACCTCGGAATCACAGTTGTTGGTGACATAATTGCCATTCTGAAACATGCCAAACAAGTCTACCGGCAGGTATTAAAGTTGGGCATTAGATACCGCCATTTCTCTTCATCCTGCTTCACTAAATTACTTATTACTTGATAGGACATGTGCAAAATGGCCACAGAAGCCATCTCCTCAGGACAGACCAGTGTGCAGGCTGAACTGCGAAGGACTGCCAATACTCGTAAGGCCCATTAGTTTTAAAAGCTTTTGTTTGGGTAAACTGCCTAAGACCAATGTAATTATTATTAATTTTTTTTTAGCTGCCACTCGCATGATTGCCAATGCTCTAAGCCATGACTCTCCACCAGCAACTCCAGTACGACGAGGTGACAACCGCCTTTCTGTCACGGTCTCCAATGTGCCAGGAAATAAAAAGAACAAAGCAGGTTTGTATTATCCCCTGTTCATCATATCTATTTTAACGCATACATCCCTCACACCAGTTGAATAAATGCTGTGCACTTTGGTAGTTGTAAGTCAACCAGCAGATGAGGGGAAGAGTGTGCCTGCCGTGAAACGTCGACGTGTGACAGCTGAGATGGAAGGCAAGTACATCGTCAACATGCCCAAAGGCACTACGGCACGCACACGCCGCATCCTGGCTCAGCAGGCCAAGAAAGGTAGGACCGACCTGTGAAGAAGTGAGCACCTTGCAGTTAAGTGCTAGTGCTGATGCTCACTTCCACTAATCAGTATTAACACTGCAAACCTAAGAAGGTGTGCTGATTAAAACAATCTTTAATTTTTTTCTGTTACATTTCCTTCTATGTTCTTTCTTGAATAGAGCAAATCTATCTAAAAAAAGACAGGGTTGGACAAAGCTTAGTGTGTGGGACTTTTTACTAATAAACACTAATGAAATGGTTTAAAAAAAATTGTTTAACAGTTCATTTGGTTTAGGGACAGATATAGCAAAACTAGTTTTGAGTTGAGTCATTTTGTTCCTGAATTTGTTGTATTTACAGGTCTGAAGCGCACATCTGTTTTTGCAAGGCTTGGAGCTGAATCAAAGTCGGATACCACTACAACCAATAATAAGGTGAGATAGTCTGTTTTGCTTTTAGTGTTCTTTTAGAGTCCCAGTTTGATGCTCACTTGAGTTTACAGAATTTTTTTATATTGTCATACATCTTCAAATTATACCACGATAGACCGTATTATCGCCAGTCCCAACTAATTAAACCAAATGTAGCCACATTTGGATTTTTCCTTCTACTGCACATACATGGTGTGTAAAATAATAAGTTAATGATTTCATAAAAGCAGTAATGTGAATTTTGTTGATTTTAAATGCAAAATACATAATTAATTGATGAACAAGACTCTCACTAAACAACTTTTTCTGCCTTTTTTTATTTTTATTTAAACTACAAATCATGAGTAAGTCTGTGAAATTGTGACTGTAAAAAACACTGGTTTTATTGCACGAAACATAGTGCATGAAGATGCATTGACAAGGCTGCTGTTTTTTGTTTTTTTTTCCCCGTCTTTCGCAGGACACACAAAACTCTGCGTACATCATGGCCACATGGACACACACAACCAAGCTAACAGTTTCCTTTAGACTTAAAGCATAACTGGATTGTAAATGCAAAAGGATGTGAGTGACCTTAACGGGACTGCTTTGCATTTAAGACATCAAATACACATCGATCATATGGAAGTCTTGTTTCATTTTGTGTCAGATGTGCAGGCCAGGCGTAATTTCTTTTTCATTCACAAGTAAAAGAAATTACACATCTATAGATCCATAATCTTCTGCAACTATTTCAATGATTTTCATCCATTCAACTAGTAAACCTGATTTATCGGATTGAAATTGAACCCAAATTGAGTTGAAAACGCGCTTTTTCACCATCAGTTTCTAATGACCGCGAATGCCCACAATTTAATCAAATACAGCGTCTGGGGGGTCTGTGGCTCTGGTCCCTTGACTGTGCGATCACATTATAACAGAAATGGAGGTAGTGTTTTATCAATGGTCTGCAGTTGACATGTGCACACACACGCGTCTCCGTGTGTGGATATACAAAGTGTTTCAGTGACATTACACTTCACACTGTGTATTGGAGCAGTTTATGACTTTGGGTCACTCACCTGTTTGTTTTGTCCAAGCACCTCCTGCTTTGTCCTTCACGGACATGAAGAGAATAATGTCCAAACAGCACATCCAAAGCGAATGTGTATCCACAACGCACAAGTTTATAAAGTCAGAATCTGTCCACCTTCTGAGCCCAGCTGCACACTGTCCACATCACTTCATACGTCCTACACATTGTTCTATGTCCCCATGTTAGAAAGTTGTATACTTTCTTTTAGACGGTGCTGTTTTAGCCCCAACAGTTGTTTTGATGGGCAGAAGGAGCCATGCATATGCTACTGGTGTGATGATGAGTTCAAGTCGCTGCGTAATTTGCACTTGACAGCAATTGGCAGCACTTGGCAATATGTTTTCAGGTTTTGTAAACTAGTTATTTACTGAAATTAAAAGAAAGCTATTTAAGCAACAAAATGAAGGTTAAATATCTGCCAAAGAGCTGAGAATATTATTGAATGGAGGAATTTATTGGCTGCAGTGTTAAATATAAACTTAAAGGGGGAATTATTTTTAACTGACAATATTGAAGGTGATACCATTAAACTTTTTCAATACTGAGATATACGATATCACTGTGCTATTATTGTTTCAGCCCTCTGGAGTGTTCAGCAGACTGGATTTAACCCTTGAAGAGGACCAGACAAAGCCAGCATACAGCATGGCCGAAGGGGAAGACAGCGACGGAGAAGGATCTGTGCTTCAGTATGCCGGGGTCCTCAAAAAAACAGTTCCTGCTTCAAAGAAGGAGCCTGTGGTTTCAAAGCCCACAACCCTGCGACGACTGGGAGGCAAATTCAAACTGCCACCATCTGACATGCCTACCTCCTCCACCATAAACGGCCTTCCCCCGGCAAAAATGAGCGTGCTCCAGAGACTGGGCACTCCTCCGAGCGCTGCCTCCCCTCCTAACGACGAACAGGACAACCGTGTTACGAGCACCAAGCCCAGAGCCCAAAAGAGACTGATCATTGCCAGCTCCAAAGTGAGTAGCAGCACTGGAGCTGCAGGCGATGGGCATGGCGCTCAAATGGATGCACGAGCTGTCAGTGTCTTCAAGAGACTTGGCAACAAAAAAACCTAACATTATTTGATATGCGTCTTTCTAAAGAGACTGATCCGGTCACCTCTTTCCCTGGCATCACAAAGAGGTTAAACTTGTTGACTGGAGTGTTCGCCATTGACTGAGTTTCAATGAGCGAAAGGGACAGTAATAATTCTGCCTTAGACCACGGTTACTCCTATTTTAGACTTTTAGATCATTTTTATTTATATTGCCATTTATTTGGTGGATTTTATTTCTATTTAGAAATTTCCACACCTTGTTTAATACTAAAAAAAAAATGTTTGCATGATGTTGCCTAATGTTACCTATGTGGCCAGGCATGTCTAAACTATGGCCCAGTGGCCAAATGCAGCTTTCAGACCAATTTTTATTGGCCCTCAGGTTTCCTAGTGAATTGGCCCAAAAGTTTTAAACATCTACCTTTTTATAAGAAGTATCAAATGTGTCTCATTGAGGCTCCAAACCCAATTAAAGGTCTGGTGGTTCCGTACAGTCAGTGTTAAATTTAACTGTTATTATTCACTGTACTGACCACTAGTCTATGGCTCTTATGCGTTTCCCTTGATGAGAAGGTTTGGATGCCCTTGGCCTAAGCCATTTTCACCTGTGTTTAATTCTGTTTCAGCATCCCATTTTTAAGATGGGTAAATAAAAATAAAAATTTGTCCTTACAGGACATTAGTAATAATGTATATGATTAAGTGGAGAAGAAAAACAGGACTTTTATAGAATAACTTGGGTGATTTCTGGATAACTTGTAAATGATAGTTACCTCTGTATGAATAGTTTTTTATTCATGTTCATGAAGAAATGCACCATAGTCCTAACCTCCTATAGACTTTGTTTGAATTTGTCATATCATCCTTACAGACTATCCAGAACAAATATAGTTTATTTTTTCCTATGTGGGCGTTAATATAACGCCCTGCTGTAAGTGATCCCTGTGTATGATTTAACCTAAACATTTGAAATTTATTTAAGATCGCATCCCATGTTTTTATTGTGCAGGAAGTTTTTGAGTTTGAAAAAAAAAGCTTAATAAATAGCGAAACTAAATAAATTTTATTTGGAAAAAAGATTCATGTCTAAATCCTTCATATTGTGTATATCTCTAGTATGGTACTACAGGTACTACAATTTAATCTGACTACCACTCCTAACCACTAAGTAAATATTAAGCGCTCATCGCATTATAAGAACAACCTTTTGCCCACTTGATGTCACTGCCTCCTTTCTGTCTGCCCTTCACTGCAGCCTCCTGCTGATGCATTTTCAGACTTAACTCTTGACCGTAATACAATGTTTTAGTACATTTATAAGATACGGACATAGAAACTGAGTTCACACGGTGTTGCACGGCTGTACTCCCAAACAACAACTAAGTGACGTCATACTACTTTATTAATAATTGGCCAGAATGAAGTTGCTACAGTAAAATGTTTGGAGCATAAGTCAGCTTTAGTCACTGTTACAAATACGACATCCAGTTATAGAAAACATTGGTGATTCACCACGCTTTTTGACATTTAAAGGATAGTAGTCATTTTTAAAATAATATCCTTCCGCCTTTGCCTCGTTGTAAAAGCTCGACTGCAGCATCCCCTCACGACTTTCGCTTTTCCCACAGTGCTTTGCGGCAGGGGTTGTGCTGTGTGCGCTGTCCGTGGTGCTGAAGCTGCGCGCACCTCGAGCATCTCTGGCGAAAGCGCCTCCCTGACACTGTTGTTCTCGGTGTCCGCTGCTCTGTGTCTCTCGATACAGTTTTGTTTTGTTTTAAATCAACGCGCAGCGCGGTTCAGTTCAAACGCCTTTAAATCACCTCCTTTTTCATTTTTGCTTCTTATTTTTGGACGTTTTCTGAGGCTGTGTCCAGTTATCCTTTATGCATAGCACGCTGCTCAGGTCATCCCCAAAACACGCTTATGTGTCCGAGCAGCATGGCCCGCTCCAACCGCTGTCACTGAGAGACATGGAGGCCAAACAACACCAGATCAAAAGCCTGAAGAGCTATCCCGAGACCGGCGGACGGAGCCTGGCAGCAGCTGCCGGGGGAGGGGACGGCGGCGGGTACCGAGGCGGCTCAGCAGAAATGGATATGGAGGCAAAGATTCAAAAAGCCATCGACTTTAAATTAGAGGGTCATCGTTGTTATAAAGAAAAGAAATTTCGGGAAGCGATTGGGAAATATCACCGCGCACTGCTCCAGCTCAAAGGTGTGCATGTGGTCGACAACACCACGGGCTCCGAGGTGAACCTGCTGAACCAAGCTGCGGCCAAGCTGACCGAGGAGCAGCGCAATGCCGTGGAGAGCACAGAGATCGAGTGTTACGACAGCCTCACGGGTGAGACACGTGCCAAATATGTTGTTTGTTACCGCTGTGTCTGTTCCAGCTTCACTGGGTTCACGCTATAAAAGACATTTTGTGAAGACGATCCAAATTCACGTTTTCCATGACCCCAACAAGTCTAGCCATCTAATTTAACTAAAAATAAGACTATATAGGGACACATTAGAAGATTCGTTGTATAAATGAAGAGTTTGGAGAGATTATTTCTATAGTTGTGTCTAAAGGCTGAGGCCAAGGCACAGTTTGAAAACAGGAAGTGACAAAGCAGGTGCAGCTTTATGAGTCTGCAAGACTGACAATCAGTGCAATCAGTGCAGTTGCTACCTAAAAAGCACAATCTTCTGCTCTTCACAACTCTATTAATGCTAATTTAAGATAAAAAAAAAAAGTAACCTATAGCCAGTCATCTGATTACAAGAAGGATGGATTCAGTATATTTGAATTGCAATATATTTTTACACAAAGCAATACACAGTCATTCCCATAGATACAAATGTACTTGCTCATTTATTGTTTGATGTAATATCATTGATCAATACTTCCAGTCAGTTTTTTTCCCCTGAGCATGTCATGGTACAAATTGTTCAATCCAATAAAGCCTGGTTATGAAAGGTCAAATGAGATCATATCTTATTTTACCCCTTTCAGTATTTAAGAAAGGACTTCAATATCATTAATATTCAGTGTATTGAACTGACCCTCAGATTGCAGATAGCAGTGCATAATTACCCCAAATCCATTGCTGCCCATTGTGCCTGTGAGCATGGGTTCTTTGGGTAATAACTCTGTAACCTGACTCTATGCCAGTTCACCATAGGATACAGTGAAGGTCGCCCCATTCTGCTGTGCCTGTCTGTGGCCATTGGGGACATTGGGGAGGCCAGCGTGGCATGAAGGAAAGGGTGGGGGTGGGGGACAAAAAAAGCAGAAAAACAAGAATTGTAGTCGGAAAATAAAAAGGTGAATGTGGTGTCAGCAGAAGGAAACGGGGATCATTTATGGAAATAGGAGTGTAGAGCGTTATAGTGTAAAACCAAGTGAAAGAGGAAAAGGGGCAGGAGGAACAGGCACCACACGACAGGGGGCCTAAATCACCATGGCAACATCAGTGGGCCTTTCCCAGCATTGCTTCAAACAGGACAGTGTGAGCAGGAGTTCAGTTATATACTCTCATACATGTTACGGCAACATTTAAGGGGACAAGCTGTTCCAGATAATATCTATAAAAAGCATCTCACGGTGTTCAAAATTTGGCCACCCTCAGTGGTGATAAACTACTGCCTTGGCATGGTGATTCTCCTCCAACTTACTCTTGCACTATCACCCTTTATAATCACATTCACATGCTACAGGATGCGTGTGCTTCATGTGATTCAGCATTATTCAGTTATGATGAAACTAGCATGACTTCACTGCAGAAATATCATTGCTTCAGTCGTTACTAGGTACAATGGTAATATGTTTAAATATGTTTCACAAATTGCTATGTGCACCAACAGAAATATCACCTCATTGTGTCATACAGAGAGCGATGAATGATGAAAAAGTTTGTTGACCTTAATAGGAGCACACCTCAAGCCCATGTTCCTTTAGAGCTAATCTAACTGGGTTGCATTGTTCACAGAAATTGGCCCAAAGGCAAGGAGGCTCCGATCTCTTCTTTACAGTAGCTTCTTTTAGTAAATAGTCTTTATGGTAAAACAAGACTTTCATGTGAAATGACAAAGAAGAAACAAGGTGATCAACAGATGATCAATATTCTACTAATTATGTGTGCATGTTTTCAATAAATCTGGGAACAATGGTATGCATCAATTGTACTATGAGGCAAAAAGACAATAAAAACTCTCCTGCATTTTTCCATTTGCAGTATCTTCTCTAATGGAATACTAATACTTCTCCCAATCCTATATTTACATGGATGTGTAGAACCGCAAATGGCGCAATCCTCTAAATCAACTTTTTAATTTTTACATCAGCTCCCAATGGCTTCTAATCTCAAAGAAAACTTGACACTCCCTTACTTCACCAGGGAAATTTTGACTGAATTGATAACATAAGTAGAAAACAATATAACAATTGTCTGTGAAGGAGGATGTGGGTTAGGCTCTGACAGGGTGAGAGGGGGAGGGTTGTAGGAAGTGGTGTGCCAGAGCTGCAGATGGCACCGCATTGAGCACTCTCTGTACTTCACCACTCACTGAAGTCTTTGCTATATCAGCTATTGATGAGCAGCAGAGCTGTGCTTGGGCTTTGTGCAAATGATTAGGTGTAACCGGAGCTGTGATATGTACTATGTCTTATAACTCAGAGGTAAAATGCCAGCTGATCAAACTGATTTATATAGCAGTCCTGGCAGGCCCAGATGACTCCTGTCAAGAGGGTCATCTGTCATAAGCAAAGGAACAGGACAGGCAAACACTTAAAATAGATGTCGTCAGTCAGTTAAGACCTCACAGATTTACAATGAAAGAAAATGCTAATCCATGGTCATTGTGGGTTATTGGTTAAATATTATAACAAAAGTAAATATTTATGTTTGTTATGTTCACTTGCTGGTTTATTGATATTTGATTGTTTTTTTCTTTGGAATGTTGACAAGTTAGCTAGGCATTTACTCTTCTAGAAAGGGCCAGCTGCCCAAAGAAGTTTTTGCTCAGAAAGTACACACACACAAGTCTAGTAATCTTTTATAACATTATGGATATGGACACATTTTACTGATAACAAAATATCTTGACTGCCTTTAGTTAAAGTTGCTACCAGCATTGGATTAAATTCCATTTGTTTATATAACTTTATATAACACTATACTTTATATCTTTATCTTTTGAAATCATCAGTCAATTATATTTTAAGTTTCTCTGTAGTGAAACACTGATATTTTTAATGACAAATCAGCTCATGTCCTTGGCTCATGACAGTTAGTGCTGCACTGCTGTTTATATTTATCCACTCCTCTCCACACAGACAGTGTCCTGTCTGAGCTAATCCACCCGGGCCTGACAGCTTTCATCATCTCTGTGGGCCAGGCCTTGACATTGAAAGTGTGTCCTTGATGGCACTGGGGTTGGTGGGCCTTTGCCCAGTGAAGGACCTTCACTCAAGTAACACACGTCGAAGCAATGACACACTCATCTGTTATTACAGCCATTCACTCACAAAGTCTTCTGGTTTGTCTTTTTTATTGTGAATTGTTCAGTGATTCTGTATTAACCTCTCAAGCTCAAGGTGACTTTTATAACCTTCTCAAGTCACTAGAGAAAATTTGTTTACTTTTGGCTGAGCAGTATCTGGTGAGCTCTATATTATTGTGTTAGAACAAGAAAACATGATAAAAGTGTTGTATTTTTAAGGCCTGCCTCAACTTTAAATTTATGCTTACTATACTTGCTGGCTGACTCTCATACACCCAGTGCCAAAGAATTTGGCTCACTGGATCAAGTTATTTTTCAAGCACATAAAAATCATTTTTGAAAGAATTGTAAACAAGCAAAACTGTATGTATTGTTTTTAAATCTAAAATGTAGCATTTCTATAAAGTAATGAAACAAAGCAGAGGTCTGCAGTGCTAAAGGGAAACATCTGCACAGTGTCTTAAATGATACCAATCATATTATAGGCTGGCTTTGGCCCACAACTAAATTACATCTGTGCCAGGCTCAACTATAGATATATTACCCAATAAATGTCTCATCTGTGCTTTATTAAACTGCATTTATCTCCTATTTGAATCCAAGTCTGTTCCCCGAACAGCAATGGATAATGTATTATTCTCTTACTCTACAGTTTGGATAGAAGCGAGTAACATTCTGTGCTCATTCTGCTAAATCCAAATAATAATAATAATAATAATAATAATAATAATAATAATAATAAATAATAAATAATAAATAATAAATAATAAATAATAATAATAAATAATAATAATAATAATAATAATAATAGTTATAGTAATATGTTGCACTTTTTCAGACTCTCAGTGTTGAGATATTTCTGCCCACAGCTGCCCTAGCATACACTGACAAAAGCAAGGCTTCAAATCTGCATCATTTACCCCTATGATTATGATCACTCACACAGACAAAGTGGGATGAACACATTTGAGTTGGTGGACGAGCACTCTAACCACGGAGCCACTGCCGCTCCCAGAAACTTTAGGAAACATGATTTATGAGTCCACTAGGAGGATATCTATCTAACAGTATGAATATTTAAAGAGCTGACCTCAATTTATCTTGAGTCAGCAACTAATTTGGGCAGCGGAACATAACAGGAAGACGCAAATTGATAGTGCAAGGAGAAGTGTCTTTTACATTCAATACAAATTACAATCTAAAAATACTTACCTT
The DNA here is from genome assembly GCF_009829125.3 of Periophthalmus magnuspinnatus. NCBI lineage: Eukaryota > Metazoa > Chordata > Actinopteri > Gobiiformes > Gobiidae > Periophthalmus > Periophthalmus magnuspinnatus. The sequence goes on from NC_047138.1 coordinate 9,055,809, forward strand.
AAAACTTTTCTTAGTTATTTTAAGTCACTGAATCATTTGTAATCTGTACTCAAAAATGTAAAGATCCAAATCCCTGAACATATGAAAGTAAATACATTTAAAATTATACAAATTGTGTTAAGTTCTGTGCTAAAATGTGCAATAAGCTCAGCATTGACATTTTCCAGCCTCCTGTGTGTTGTGTTTGAACAGACAGTTTAGAAGGTGGTGGACGCTTCATGGGATTGTTTGTTTTTTGTTTTCAGTGACAAAAGCATCATCTGCAGTATTTGTTTCCAATGCAATGAATGTAATGAGTGGAAATGCTCTTGTTGTGTTAGATTGAATCACTCATTTGCGTCATATCTGTGTTTTATATGAGCGCCAACTAGCATCTGGGATATTGTGAGAGTGACAGTCTTGTCTCAGAAGTGTGAGGCAAATCATAACAAGAACGGGATACAGCACAGCAGATGTTGAGCTCAGAACATCTTTTGTGTCATGCATGTCTGCCATGTTGATTTGTTTAGTTATAAAAGGAGCAATATATATCTTTTCTGGTGGAGTGTCCAGCACTTACTTGTCTCTGTGGTAATGTTATTGCTTTGCATGCACTGTACCACAATATGGCTTTAAAGTTACCAATCTCCACAGGCACTCTCTTGTTTCATTCATATTTGCCTATTGCTGGCCTCTCACTGTCAGACAAATGAAAGTCTGCTTTTTACACTTGGTGCTTGTGATGAGCAGCTGGGCTCTGTCAAAAAGCAACAAGAGAACTTAAAGTTATGAACAAGAGTCAATATCCATGTGTCTGTGTCTCTGAGCCACGACACTTTGACTGAGACCATTCCCCTGGTTTATTGGCCCTTTAGTCTGATCCTGGCCCCTCATATGACCCTGTCATTATTACACCCTTAATGCATTTCACCACGCTCCACATTTCCCCCTTCTGATATCCATCTGCCTAATGGACCAGTAGGGCGCGGTCAGACAGTCCCCACCTTACATGTTTTATTAATGCACTCTTATGCTGCAATGCCTCAAATAAACTAATAACTATTAGGCATATCTTATAAACTGCACAAAGATTTCTTGATTCTCTCATGCTTTACATTTTCATCAAGATGACTTTGTACTCTGCAAACCACCAACCACCTTAAAACACAATCACACTAACATTCTAAGCACGATGTCTAAGGTATATTGCCCAAGGACACAACAGTAAGTATGCATTGCCATTAGCAGAAATCTAACTGCAAATCAGAAACTATTCAAGATTGAATCCAAAATGGGTTGGGTATGTTCTGTGTATCAAGGATACTGATCCCTACAACGGCTAAGCTCATCAGATCATTATGAGCTGTAACACAATCCTCTGAAAGCATGTTGATCACGACTGGAGGCAGAGGAGGAGGGTATGGATGAGTGGTGAAAACAAAAAGTGTCTATCAGTGGCATAGAGAAGAATATAAAAGGTCCTCTAAGGACACAGCTCCATACCAACCTGCCGACTCCACTCAGGGCTGAGTCATGGTGAATTTTAATGATAAGATGATAGTGCTGCCGCTGTTCTTCCTGGAGCTCTAAACGTATGAGCCATTACAATGAAGGAATGTATGTCATAGGCCAAACACAAACCCACTGCTACTATCAGTGGAAACATGCAGTGATCATATTGTACAAGTGTTAAAGTGAAACACATTTAAACTGCATTGAGGAGAAATGAAAGGGGTTGATTTTACTCTGACACCTGTATTCAGGTATTGTATTCACGGGCAAAAGAATGCAGCAGAAACTTGCTTTTTAAATTTTTATAATAAACAAAATGCAGGTTAATAAATGTATTGTTATAATAATAAATGTTAAAATAATAATAACAATGCACTCTACACAGTTAGGCTGTATGATCATTTAGTGCAATATATGTTAACTTGGTATGAACAATATGTGATACAACTGTGGCTGCCATTAGGCACACATGACTCCAACAATCAGTCTTAACACATTCATACAGGCCACGTGTGTGAGGTGTATTGCTCGAGGAAACAGCATCTATATGCATTGTGTGTATAAAGAGCTTGATCCAATAAACTTTAAACTTTCCACATCCTGGTCCGAACCATCTTGGCGTACAAATCTAACTAACAAAAGCATAAACAGGATGTAAATTAAGACCAATCAATAAATTATTTAAATGCACTGGTAAAAAATACTACACCATTCCAGTTATACTGTTAAATATCATTTGTAGACACAGAGGGTTAGATGCCACAAAGCCTCCCAGTTTTTATCTCCTTCATGTCCTCTAAACACAGATCTCATTTTGTAGTGGCCCCGTAGAGCACATTCAAATCTAACAGGGCAATAGTGTTTCCTGCCCCCCCATCACCTCCATCACTGACTTCACGGCTAATAGTCTCTGACTCATGCTGCTTACTGAGGTGTCAAGGACAGAGGAGAGAGACAGAGGGCAGTTGTGTAAGGAGATGTCGACTGGACACAAAACAAAAATAGATCATGAGAGGCAGACCTACACTCAAATTATTAGAAAAAGCTCTTATTAGCTATTAAAAGCTGTTATGTTATTATTACAATTACATAAATTTTATGTTTTGTCATTTGCAAAAGTAAATCATCTTAAAATCTTACAAAATTTAAAAATCATGTTGTTTTTAATATTAAAATATTCCCAGATTTTGTTTACCTCTTTAAAAATAAACACGTGTCTATTCCTTAATAAAAATTGAGAGAAAATAACCACTGAACAACTCAGTACTCATATATTTATACTGCAATCTTTGTGTCTAAATTCCTTGACTCAATGTTTTGAGACATTTGGTTGCGAGCCTTGAGGGTTAAAACAGGTCTGTCGGTAGCTGTGTTATTTATTTTAGTTAGGTAACATATCTGGGGTAGACCTAAGGTGACTACACCCAGTGCAAATGTCACCAGATCTTTGGAGTCCAGTTTTCTGCACAGGGTCAGTGTCATTTTTCTCTCACTCAACAGTCTGGTTGATATTGGTGTCTTTCAGCATGCCTGTTGCAGTCGGAGCTGGTGAACTATGAGAGAGTAAAGGAGTACTGTCTGAAGGTGCTGAGTCACCAGAGGGACCACTTCAAGGCCATGTATCGAGCTGGCATCGCCTTCTACCACCTGGGAGACTACGAATGTGCTCTGCGCTACCTGCGTGAGGCCAAGAACCGGGAACCAACAGGTGACACAGTGCTTCCTTCTCTCATCTGTACTGCACGTGACGTCAAGCTCTGCTCCTGTCTCTAAACCATGTAAAATAAATCATCACAGCAGTCCACCCTTTCTTCCATTCATACATGACATGGTTCACCACCCATTTCTAGGGCTGTAGCTGACTAAAGAAATTCTTGGTTGACTAAAGACATGCCTTGTGCATCGATGTGTCAACTAAAAGGGGACTAGTACAAGTAATAGTAAAAAAAAAATCTTCAGGAGTGAAAAAGCAGGTTAAAGGTTCAGTAAAACCCACAACTCCAGCTAGTTCACTCCATGCATTCTCCCTTCTGCTGTGATCCATATAAAACCTTTTAATCCTAATAAAATAAAGGACTATAGCCCTACTCATTTCATCTAACTGCCACATGCACATCTTGCTCTGAGTGTGTTTTAGTACATTTTCAACATGACTCATTTTATATAATTTCTCCAGACACCAACGTGCTCCGGTACATCCAGCTGACAGAGATGAAGATGAGCAAATACGGACAGCGGGAGAGTGTCAAAGAGAACCCAGCTAACCCTTGATTTTTTAACCCTGATGACTTCCCTTGACTTTGACCCTCCCTTCTCTCCTTGCACATACCTTCTGATCACAGTCACAATCCGACGCCACCACTGGACGCACAGGAAACCGATCAAATTCCTCCATTTCCCTCGTTTCCTCCCTCAGGTGCAGTGGTTCGGTCTTCTTCCCTTTTGAGACAAGAATTCTGTATTATAATAGTAGTAAGCAGTTGGATAAGGAGCTTTGATATAGAAAAATAGGTGTGATTCCAATTACATGCCTTAGCTCAACGTTTTTTCTGCCTTCGGATGGAAAGGGAAATTTTGGATCGGATTAAGACGTCCAATTAGAGTGGGGGATTTTCAAACCACAAAACCATCAACACATTTGATTGTCCATGGATCCTACTTGTAGTACAGAATGGATAACTGGCACAGGAAATCATTGCATATTTCAATCGAGTCGAAATGCCTGCATTTCTTTGATACTATTGCGTCTCTGTTTCTATTGAATGACTTGTGTCTCAGTTAATGGACATTTTTTTTATTCAAGGGCTAAATCTATTGTTTATAATTATAGTGTTTTAATTTGCGTTTAATGTACAGGTCTTGGTTGTAAGTGAACTGGGGTGAAACTGTCTTCTAATAATTGTCCCAAGTCCGCTCTTAGGGTTGTGAACTGTCCTAGCAACTGTGGTAGAAATGTGTATGATGCGATTCTCAAAGAAGCAATGAGAGAAACATAGTATAGTATTTGGACTTTGAAAATGTTTGAAAAATGTTTTAGTAGTACATGAATGTAGCATTGCTACATAACCCTGGAAGCTACATAGAGAGTGACCTATCTACATGTACTTGCATACGGATAGGAGGAAGACAAGAGGCAGAGGATGAGAAATGACCTGCAATTTCAAATGCTGACTTCACAGTCCAAATACTACATAGTGTGGTAGTTCCGCAAACCTGTGAGTCTGACACAAAGCCTTGGAGTACTTTAATCAGTCTACCAAGTAAGATTTCTTATCCCTATTTTTAATTGGTAGATTCATTATTGACAAATATTAACAGTTTCATTTGATAATAATACAACTATCTACCACTTCTGCTGTTGATACTGTGGCTTTCAGTGCCATGCATCCTAAATACTGACAATTGCTTCTCCTGTACAATTTTACTCATCAATAGCATCTATAGGATACCTTTACAGGCATAGATTTACCCGCCTTGTGAAAACAAGGTTGCAATGTCAAATTGTAGCGCATGAGCTGAGCGACCATATTGTACTGAAGTTTCCTGCAAGCCCACCTTCTGCATGTACAAGCGCGGCTGTGGAAAGTTTCATTGTATGAGCCATAGAACTGTGTATTGCTTTCTGTCATGGCATGCTGCCACTCAACAGTTTTCTCATTAATCCTCCCGTACTTTCTCCACTCATAGAGACACAGCAGGTGGTATCTAGTGTAACAAACAATCAAGGACATATCTACAAAAAGTTAGTGATGAAATTAAGTCTCCATGTGCCTTTGCCAAGGCTTGAGATAAGAACTAGTCCAATCCATAGAAATCAATGAGTCTTCTGAAAGATTTCTCCGTTTAAGTGGACTGGTAGGAGGTACAGAGAGACTTATGTGTGTCAATGAGACTCTGGAGAGATGGTGTCATATGCTGAGGAGACCGGCATGATTCAGAGAGGTTCTGTGGAGAGAGAAGGAGGCCATAGTCAGCTCTGGCAGACATGTAAAGTCACGGAACTGCACAAATGTAACAGACAAAAATGGATGGTTTTCAAACCACAAAGGACAGTGGTTATTGGCACACACCTTGTAGCACATTATTATCAATATCGCTATTGCCAGTAAATATGGCGTAGGCGCACATATTGAACCAAAATCAGGATGAAGCCTGCTGCCCTGTTCCTGTGTCTGCCCCAGAGGAGGATGTTCAAGTCACTTTGGGACAGCAGCACTTGTCTCTATGGTTGCTCACTCATCAACAGGCCTCTCAGGGATTGGTCTCCTCCCATCATGTCCCTCTCTCCATGGCACCAGGCAGCCATCTTGTTTATGTCTTGCTGTGCTAAGTCAGTCCAGTGTGCAATGAAGGTCCAGAGGGAGGACAGATCGGTTCTCCCTGTAAACACAAAACTGACTCAGAGGCTGTAATAGTGAGCTGACAACACACTACACACTACAGGACCTGTTCATCTGTGTAGCTCTGAGAGAAGCACAAGAAAATGAGATGGAGTCACACTACTGTTGTGATACTTTTGGCTCTTTATGTTGATGTCATTTGAGGTAAATGTTTGTCAAATGTCAAAAGTAGTTTTTGTGACTATATAATACAAATATACAAAATAAATAAATAAATAAATAAAAATGGAAAGGTTTATGGTTGTATTGTTTATGGTTGTAAAGCTTTACTTTACAGAACTTAGTTCATCAACTGAATAGAAAATCAGTGGATACAAAAGAGAATTCAAAGGCTCAACACTGCAGAGCTGTTGTAACTGTGTCTGTATGTGTTGATATTTTTGTTGGTATCTCTTTGATAAAATGGGATATCAAGCCAGCTCAAAGTTTGTGCAACGCCCTTTGACACAACTGACGGACTCATCAGTAACGGCCAACAGGGGCAAAACATTCTGAAGAACTTTTCTGAAGAATTTTGCAAAAAAAAAAAAAAAGATGTGAGGAGGGACCTGAACTTGAACAATCCAGAGTGTGAATGGATTATTGAACTGAATATTTCTTGCTGAGGCCTTCTTCCAGTCACAACATCAGAGGCCTCCCTCACTGGTCCTTATGAACCGCTAGCCTGAGAATGCACTGTTGATTGGTAAATATCAATAATGAATAAAGTTTGGCATAAAAAAAAAATCTGTCTGCTTTTGCTTTTGACACACACCATTCTGATCTGTATAAACCTAGTGTCATGTGATAAATGAAAGTATGCTTGAGAGATTGTCGCTAGTCATGGGTTTCATCTTCCTGTTATATGCGTATATTTTGAGGACTTTTCACCATTCAAATGATATATTTACTTTTTAATAGTTTATTGCTATGAAAACAGTCCTAATTTATCATCACCCTAAAACCCATGGATTGTCTGAGCAAAGAAGACATCCTAAAAACAAACTGACAAGCACGTTTCAAGTATTTAGCTGTAACTTAACATCTACAAAACAGGAGCCTCGCAGTAGCCCCCTGAAAAGATACAAATATGTATATTATTATGCAGAAATCGAAATGGAAGGATGAATACTGCAGGGAAAAGGTCGCATGAGGTCCTTAGTAAGTTCAGAGGTTGAGTAAAAGACAAACATGACAGCAGGCTTAATAAAAGCTGTATCCCTGGACAAAGATGTAGGTTAGTGCCACACGGCTCATTTATTTAACAATTCTACCTGCTCTTCACTCCATTTTCAGGCACATTATCATTGTTTTGATCCTTTTTCTTTGTTAGGGCTTTTAATAGCATCGCTGCAGAAGTGAGGAGAGGTTGCTAGGGAACAGGCTGGCGTCTAGGAGGTGTTTGATTGGCGGCCACAGAGACACGTGAGGGGCACAGCGTGTTTGTGTCACCAAAATCACCACCATATGTTTAAATCTACACTCATGTTAGAATAAAGAAACAAGGATGATTACTGTCAGGCGTAATTAACCTAGGGTGAGCACCTATATCTCTTTTTCCATGATACTACAATGTATTTTCTTATAAGGAAATCAAGACTTTTTGAGGTTTTCAGGGTTGTAATATGTTGAGACTATTGCTAATCCAATTTCTCTCTGTGTTGGTAAAAACTGTAAATGATAAATATAACGTTATTGCTGTTGCAGTCATTGGATCCATGTGCCACATTCAACAACTGTCCCACTTTTATTTCACTTTGAGCTGGTGTTCCTAAATGAACCAGCCTAATACACTCTAATCAGGCAAACATACGCTCCATACTTATACATATACACTCATTTCTCACCACATTTGCCTCATTCTGCGTCTTTCTTGAAGTGCAGTGTCAGGCCTATGGTCAGACTACACTACAGGAATGCAAGGAGGGAGGAAAAAATGACATCATCGCTCAAAGGACTGCCATCTAGAGGACTTTCGCTGCTACTACAGTGTTCTTTGTCTGTCGAAGGAAACATTGACCAACAAAAAAATGTCTTTGTTTTTATTCAACTCTCCGATCATTCATCACATTTCACACTTTCTTTTCACCAGACATGACACAGATCAGAAATATGAGACAATATATGGACGTTTTAAGAAGTAGTCCACTTCCTTGGTTCAAATATATATACACATATCCCCAATAATATTATGTTTCAGTAATAACAATAAATTTAATAATAAATACTCAGTGTTGATAAACACACAAAGAGAGAGAGTCTGGACTCACTTGAAAATGGGATCCCACTGAAATAATAATTATAGCCTCATACACATTCACACACACGCAAAGATATTTGCACAGTCAAGTAAATACCATCTGCAACCGAGAGGGACTCTGCAGAATACACTGTCCAAAAAACGTCTCCAGACGCAAAAGCTGATTTGTCAGACATGACCAGAGCACAGCACGGCTCCTAAAGTGCCACTGATGTTGGATACAGCAGTTGAGGGACATCAATGTGAGGTCAAAGTTGTCAGGTATAGTTATTGTCCATCGGATTTGGGGAATTAATGGAAATACAGTAATTCTGTCCAATGAAATGGATAGGTTCAAATGCTACTAACTGCAGAGGAATTTATCAATGTTGAATTAGTGGGTGTACTTATCTGTCCAACATTCTTACAAAAATGACATGCACTGAAAAGCACCATCCCTCATAAAATAATTTTTGTTTTAGAAAATCCCCATGTAAAACTGCTTCTACTCATGAACATCAAAAATAACTTAAATAGGGTCCACTACCAAGGGGGTACCAATCTGGAGAAATTACATACATCTGCATGTTAAATAGCATGATATTGCCTAAAAATCAAATCCGTTAGTGTTTTGTAGTTGGGCTTATAACACAAAATGTTTAGAATGAACTTGTGAATGAAAATATTTCTACATTTGACGCACTAGGAATGGAAAGATGCAAGCAATGGAAAGAAAGGCAAAGATACAAGCAGATAGTAAGTACATTTCAGCAAAGTCAAATAGTCTTGTTAAGCATTTCAATGGCTTTTAGAGTATTTTCTACAAGACTTGGAGAAGGTGCAATTTGGTGGCAACCTTGTGGAGCAGAGCAATGGCTTTCAGGGTGGGAGAGGAGTGTCAGTAAGGTAGAATGGTGAGCACTAAAAGGCTGACAAGGTGTCTATGGCCCTAGTGATAGCCACGTCATGTGTAATGAATAGGAAAGTCTTGTTTAAGGTTTCACACCTTGTTCATACACCAAGGACGCACTCCAGTAAGTGTCTAACATACAGTTCATTTTCACCAACAGTGGTGAGTGGGATAACTCGGCTCAGACATCAGTATGCATTTTATTCTGACTGTAAGAACATGGCTGTAAGACGTTGTAGCAGGTAGTGCACTTGAACCTAAAGCGTGCTACTATAGGTACTGTTGTCCACAAAGAGCTGCTGGTTGTAGCTGTCCACATAGAGGAACAGTATTGTCCAGACTCTGACCCTCCATGTCCATGTCCATCAGGTTGGGCTTGACTGTGCTCGCACTACTGTCCCCAGACCCCAAGGGGCTGTCACAGCCACTGCCTGGAGATGAGCTCAAAGTCCACGAAAGGGAGCTCAACTTCCAGGGGTCTGCTTTCCGGGCTGGTGTGGGCCTTGGCCGTGGGGCAAACTCTAGTGTTTTAGGTCTTTCCAAGGGACTGATGAGAGGGTCCGGATCTGAGACAGGCAAAGGAGGAGGGGGAGCAGGAGCTTTACGTCTCTGGGGCGCTGGATGAACAAGGAAAGGGTCAGGGAGTCGAGGAATGTCTAATGATGCCCCACCTGTTAAAAAAAACATTTTGCAAATGATTTTGAGCATGAATTGCAGAAAAAAATGGTATAAAACAGTTAACATCTATTGAAATGTTTGTATCTTGCCTCTGCTTGTGCCGGAAATCTGTGCTCCTGGCGGAGGAGGCATGGGCATGCTGCCATCTGATGGGGACCGCCGGTGTCCCAGCGTTTGGGCGCGAGGCCGGATGGCGCTGTCTGATGGCGTACGTCTGTGTCCTCGGTTCATAGCCATGGCAGCCGACACATGTGTGGGAGTGAGAGACTGGTTTGGCTCCTTCTTGAAGCTCTCCGCTCGCAGGTCCAGAAGTGGGTTGAGAGCAGAAGCAGAGCCTGCTGGTGTTTTCCCTGTCACCGGGGTCATTGGATATTCGTCTGGGTCAGAGGGGAGCAGGGACTTGGTGGAGTTGCAGTCCGACAGAGAGGACAGAGAAAGGAGGGTGACAGAAGGTGAGGGGTCCAGACAGGGCAGACTGGAGTCCTGGTGCCGGGATAGGGACAAGGACAGGTTGCGACTCGGTGGAGACGTGCTGCGGCGGAAACGTCCTGTCCGTTGGAACAGACCCTCTTTCTTCTTCTCTCTGACATCTTGTTCATCTTGAAGCACCTGAGTGACACAGACCATCAGATTAGGTAACGAACAAATGTTTACAGAGAATTTTTGTACGTTTACCAGCGACCATTAAAGAAAAGTGTCAGATACCTGTAGTTTTCCCATCTGGTAGAGGTCTTGTCCCAGGCCAACAGAGGCCAGCAAAGAGGCACAGCCAAGCAGCAACATGTCACTCTTCTTCCTCTGGCTGCAGCGCCGCAGTGTGTCCCCCTGGCATACCCCCACGATGGACATCCCAGGAGCGTGCACACAGCCAGAGCCCAGTGAGCTCCACATGGACCCAGAGTCATCCACTGCCCCATTACTGCTGCTGTCTGAGGGCATGAGCGAGCAGGGTGACTCCTCCAGTTCAGAGCCCTCCTCTGTGAAAATACACACATGAGAACTGTGTCTTTTGCTTCTCTCTTTTCAAACACTGTGGAACTCACCCATCTCATTGAGGCTGGAGAACCCTGCCGTCATAGGGGCATGTTTGGGTGACTTTCCCAGATTTGGGGCACTGGATGACCAAACCTTAGAACCTTCTCCTAGAGACTTCAGTCTGTACATTGAAAGACAAAGAATATAGAGTTCCATTATTATAATCTATTTGCCTTACAACTCAAAATATCAGTTGTCTTGTTCATCTGCATCTAATTTGAACTACCATAAAGTATAAAGAAAAAAAGACCACATACTTTTCTTCTCCTCCAACCCTCTCCTTTGGTTGTGTGGAGCTCGGGCCCCAAGTGCGTAGCTTCTTCTTGCTTGAGGACATGTCCTCTTTCTTACACACAGCAGTGCGGCCCCATGTCTTACTGCCATCACTGGGGGTTACTATAAAGTAAAAGACAATAATTAAGACCGTGTACAGTCTCCAACAGTGCAGTTTGTAGTTTGAATGCAATGGTCACACACATCGAATAGCTCTGAGGCGAGGGATGACTCCAGGACTAGCTGGTGGTGTGGTGCTCTCGCTGCCCTGCGGTTTCCTCTTGTCCACACTCGGAGAGGCCTGCACTGTAATTTTGTGCTCAAAACCTGAAACAGACATATTTAAACATTGTTTCACAATAAGAGGGCTTTTAATGTATTATTATAACCTTTTTTATTCACGTTAAATACATTTGAAAAGAGTTGAAAATTCTTGAAAAAATTATTGTCATAATTTCTGTAAAGATACATGCAACCAATGTGGACAATATTTAAATACAATACATTTTTAGCACTATTAGGATATTAATAGATGAATGAACCATATCACGTAACGTGATGTAAAAAAAAGTACATCATTATTATTGTTTTATTATTGTTTATTTAAAACTTTAAGAATAAAATAGCAAACTGTTATTAACTGCACTTCCTGGAGGTTTTGGGAGGATCTTAAAAATGTTTATTTATGGAAAGAATTCATTGTGAATTTCTTGCAGATATGTTTTCATTTAGAATTTTAATGAAACATTACATGCTCAAATTACATGATTGGTATCATTATGTTATTGGCTTCATGGTAATGTAGGTTTAAATTATTGTGAGGTATTTTATGCAAGATATTTAAAAAGAACTGATACATGCAGTTTGATTGATCACCCACCAGAGGGCAGACTGATGCAGTTGCTGTCTCGGCCCAGTTTTATCAGCCTACTCTTTTTGAAATTGCCTTTTCTTTTCTTGACACTGGGCTTCTCCTGATACATTTGATGAATGATTATGTTGAGTTCACGCTCTACAATGTCGATTTCTCTCTCAGCCAACTCCTGCTCTCTCCTCTTGAGCTGCTCCTCCTGCTCCCTCTGCTCCTCTGCAGCACGGGCCAGGGCCTCCTCCCAGGACCGCAGCTCCTAGAGTGGAAACAGAATCAGACAGACAGTTAGCACAGCACCACCTCTCTTTACACCTCGTCTGATGAGCCTCTCAATGTTAAGGTAACGTAAAGTGAAAAAGACACCTCTAACAGGCACAGACAAGGTGTTAATAAGTGCTACCACCTCTGTCTATCATGAATTTCTCGTAACAGAATGAGAAAAAAACACAAGCTACATCCTGCAAGTAATAGTTCAAACAATACATTTCTACACTATCACATTTTCTTACTTAAGTCAATGTTAAGAACAGCAAAAATACAACTAATAAGTCTATTTTGTTTTGGTTATGTGGCGTTTTCAGAGAAAGCTTCACAATACCAATGTTTGACAATAATCACCTTTTCTTTGGCCCTGAGCTCATCAAACATTTGCTGGATCTCCAGTCTCCAGTCCTCTTGCAGAGAGTGAAACGACTCCAGGGGCATTTGAAACATGGCCGATTGCTCAATGGCCAGCAGGCGCCGCAGGATGCTGCTAAACGGGGGTCTGCTGTGGGGGGTGGGACTCCAGCACTCTGGACAACATAAGCGATAAGTGCACAAGTGATAATCTTGGACCATCTTCTATGCCTGAATGTCTTAAACAGAAACTTTGTTAGATCTACCAGGAGAGCTACACACAATTCCTTTATTTATTGTACCGATAGGGAAATTTGTTCTCTGCATTTGACACACCATTCAATGTGACTGGGGCAAGCTGTCATGAGCAGTAATGAAAAAATGTAAAAAAAAAAAAAAAAAATCTTTCTCTCATTATTCTGGCATTTAGTAAATGGAAATAATTTTGGTAATCCTAAACACGAAAAGTTTACTCTGGTTTCATACCAGACATATAGTATCATATATATTGCATCATATGCAAAAATATGCATATGATGAAATATGTGCAGTTGATTTTTGTTTCTTTGTAACCTTTTTATCCCTTTTATATTTGTGAACAATAATGAATGGGTAGCTGCTGTTGGGTGGAAATGCAATAAAATATGCTTACAATGTGTAATCATTTATATTTTCAGTTCTTACCTGTCAGCAGCTGAGCAAAAGGCTCAGGGCAAGTAGAAGGAATGGGAAGAGTAAGTTTGTTCATTGCAACTCCATATGCCACTGCCAGAGCATCAATCTCCCTGTATGGGACCTCTCCAGTCAGCAGCTCCCACAATAACACACCAAAACTGTAGAAAACCATAAGCATAACCACATACGTCAATACAGAATGGTACGAGTACTGAGTTCTCTCATTTTGTGCATAGTTGTACTTACCTCCACACGTCACTGCTCTTGGAGAACAAGGAGTGTTTGATGACCTCTGGGGCCATCCAGGCATAAGTCCCGGCAGCACTCATTTTGGTGGTCTGATGCCACTCTCGTGCCAGGCCAAAATCTGTGATCTTTAGGGTTTTACCGCTCAAGTCGTCCCATGTCACTGGCTCCAGGATCAGTACTGGGAAAAGGGAGGAAAAAAAACACAGACTAAGAATTTATAATAATAAATATATCAATAATAAATTATATTATGTAAGTATATACATATTAAACTGTCAAATTCTTGTATTTAATAAGTAATGTGATAAAAACATGCATATGAATTGTGTCATATGAATGCACTGCATCTGTTGACAGAACAACTGTAGTCAAATTTACTCTGCTTTGACACTGCATTTGCCAGCAGCTTTTTGGTGCAGCACTCTACATCAAAATCATTGCATTACATCATGTATGTATAATTTTCCGATGTTTAGACAAAAGTTGTCTCTTCACATCATGGGTTTATACAGTCTTGCTGTCCCTCTCTGCATGTGGCACTTCCTTGTTGGTTTCTGCGTTGGTGCTGGCTATGGAAATGTTTGGAGTGTACACAGTACAGGGCATCAGGAGCAGGTGGAGCTCTCTGTCACTTATCTACAGCCGTATGCAAAAGGCTCAGGGCAGGGCTCTACACAGCACTGTCTTTGTTTACACACACACGCATGCACGCACACGCACGCACGCACACGCACGCACACCCCCGCACACCCCCACACACCCCCACACACCCCTACACACACACCTACACACACACACACACACACACACCCGCACTCAGCAAAAGGTGTGTCTTTCACTCCACATCAGTTTCCATAATAGCTCAAAGCAAACATCAAATGACAGAATATTTGAAATAGATTTTTGTATTAATTTGTACCTATTGCTTAATGAAATCTTAGTGTGCAGCTCATAATATGTATTTGATAAACTCCATCATATTAATAATGCTAGTAATGCTAGCAGTCCAATGCCTTACACTTGGACTGCACTTTACAAAAGTTTCATTATTTTTTTCACCCTGTGGCGATAAACTATACTTCTGTTGCCACATCTGCCTTGGGATAGACAGGCAGAAACAAGGCTACCAATCTGCACCATCAGCTCCTCCGATCACAACCATTCACCAATCACCAGTCACCCCCACTTTACATAGGGCTACATATATACAGTCCTGGCTCCTATTGATACACACACAGCTCTCTTTTTAGGCTTGAGATAGGCACATGGGGTATATGGGCATTTCGATTTGTTAACAGTGTTAGAGCCTTAAGGTACTGGTATGTAATATTACACTAAAATCAAGGTAAACACTTACTACTTTCATATGCTATATTATAATATTCACTGTCACACTCCTCGTTACAATCCTCACATCATCTTCAGAGACCTGCTGTTTGTTGAAGGATAGCTGTCTGCTCCCTGAGGAGTAAGAGCTGGAGCCAGTCAGGGTCAGGGCTAAATCAGCATGTTTGCATGTTTAGTTGGGTGTGTCCTCTTTCTCCACGTTTGTCTAGTGCGTGTGACAGTACATGGTGCTTATTGTATATGAACTCAGGCATAGTTAGCAGAATAGACTACAAAGAAATAAAGCGTATAAAGAAGGTTAAAAGAGTGAAATGAACAGTGTATTGATGTTGGTATTCTGGTAGTGATCTCGGCAGCCATCTTATTGTAATATGTTAAGTCAGTTTCCTCCAACATTTTCAAGCAGCTTCTTCTCCACTACAGCCCGCATTTACTCCTTTCTTCCTATGCAGAGATAAACATGTTTGTTTTTAGCTCACAGCAGAAACCTGAAGAACAGACTCTGAACACCATGAGGGTGTCAAGCAATATCATTGTCATAGAAAGTATCCATTCATATTAATTTCTTCTCATATATAGGTAGCATCAGATGTCAAAAGATGAACAAGTTAAATCAACAACAAATCCATGTTTGATCAGCTGTGAAAACCTCACTTTGATATTACTGACTCCTCCAGCTTTTTTCCTATGATAAAAATGTGTGCCTAACTTTTTGTAGTTTCTGTCCTTGAACCCTGCCCTGTGCAGAGTGCACAGAAATACCCCCAGACAGAGTTTAAACACTGATAAGGATAAGTTAACATCAAACACGGGTGACACATTAGCCCACAAACTTGACATACCAGAACAAAAAGTTCAAAGTCTACAGGAATGCACCTGCTCCTGGTCCAAATAAGTTACCAAGTGAGAACACTCCTTTAATAAACAAACTAAAGAGACATAGAGGGTGTGGCTTGTGGAAAATTAGTTACTATCAGCTGTTTGACGTTACACGCATTTGACCATAGACATTTGGATTTTGTCTCAGTTTCTTATCAGTTAGCCGTCCAGAGAAGACAATAATTAAGAGCTCAAAACTAAACTAGAGAGCTGGAAGCAAATGTAAAAAATTTATCTTGGTTAGACATGCCAAATGTCCATAGAAATACAATAAAAACAATATAAAATGTAAACAAAAGAGTTATACAACAACCCTATAAACTGTTGGGTCACTACTGGTAAATACATTCATCACTCAATATTGTGAGAATACTTTTGAATGAAAGAAAAAATATAGGTTGAAGTGAAAAATGGTCTATTTCTTTAGTGGAGAGTCTATACCAAGTACCATTAAAAGACTCTTCAGTATTTAATGCCCATATTTCAGAGTAAGGAGGCATTCAGGGCTGATGTGGACACAATGGCACACAGTTTGCTCATGCCACAAGTGTTTTTCTGCCCAAGGATCAATCTACTGTGCTGTGTCATTAACCGTCGTTATGGCAACAGGACAGAGGTCACAGCACGGCCCAGAAGCAGCCACGATGCTCGCAGAATACTCTGGACATATCTATACAATTTTAACATTTTCAGAACATTAAACATGCCTACAAACTAATCTAACAGTTCAGTTTTCATTCAAGTGTATAATATTCCATTTCTGTAAAAATAGACAGTTTTATGAAACAATTTTACTCCCGACTTTCTTATTCACAGAGCAGGGAAATTATGTAATTAAACGATATATCTATGTAACCGGAGACAGATTACAAATCAGAGTTAAAATGTAAAGAGCTTCTCCTGTTTGAAAGACTAGTGTTCTCAATGTTATGGCATCACTTTAGATTCACAGATCACATTCAAATGAAATGATTGAAAAAAATTAATGCCAAATCATAACATCATGTTTGCAAATGCCCTCTAAGATTAGACAAAAGTTCAATCAGAATGGTCAAAGTGTCAGAAAGTCTTATGCAAGTCATTATTTTCCAGAACACCAATTGAATGATTTTAGAATAAGACATTTGTAATTATGAGTATTCATAGTGCTTTAGACATATAGATCTTGGGTATGACTTGTTTGTTACATATGTGCTCAGTGTTCAGTGTCACTATGCTGACTCAAATTTATACAAAGTGACAAGCTGGTCAGAACAAAAACATAAAAACATGAAGTAGTTGCACAATTGTGTGTGTAATATGACGAAGATGAGGTGGCAGAGGAAAGTAGCAGTCTTGCATAGGAGAGCGGTGAAGGAGGTGGGATGCAAAAATGACAAGGCACATAGAAAAAATAAGGGAGCAGAATCCAGGCCAGGGATGAGGAATGAAGAGCTGGTTTAAGAGGCAGCTGCAGTAAAAAGGAGGAGTAGAGAGAGGGGGGCAGTGAGGAAGAGGCCAATAATGACTGGATGAAAAAATGGAGGTAGAGAGAAATGACTGCAGGGAGATTTTTTGCCATTGTACTAGCAGCGCATACCACAAGGCTTTGTGTCGCAGTACACCACCATGTTTTGCCCCTCTCAATATTTTAGATTTTGTTGAAGTGAGAGTGTCAAGCAATTATGTTTTTTTCAAGGTAGCAAAAATTGTAAATGTAATCTATAATTTTGTTTTTATTGCATGCAGGAAAGACAAAATACCTGAAATTATTTTCCAGTCACAGTTTTGTTTCAATAGAGACACTAAAGAGTCACTAAAAGAACACAAAATGATTTAGGCATTTTTAGAACATTTTGTGAGATTTGAGAGATAAAAGCATTTACCCCTGAACAACAAAGAGTCTAGTGTAGGGCACTACAGAGTTCCACAAATAAAAAAATAGATATAGTAGCATTGACTTTGCTTCTGTCACTGATACCCAGGCTTGGCTCTCTCTTCGTACCACTACAGGCCATTGTGGCTCTAATCCTGAGCCGTGCAGTGGCACAGTTTCACCCTGCAGCCATTCACTTTGTCTGTGAACAAATGCAGCCGGCAGATTCGTGGGACCAGGCCGCCTCTCTTTCACAATAATGCAGCTATTAAATAAAGTGCATGTACATGAGAGAGAGTATATAATGCGAACACAACAAGCATACGCATGTTGTGTGCTATTATCTTTACAGATTAAATAAATTGTCTATAATCATAAAAGATAATAATAATAATAACAAAATATAAAAGATGGTCATAGATCAGGTGATATAGTGGTTAGTGGTCATAAGGCTGGCCCTACTCTGGCCCTACACTGTGTATTTGGTCACTTCATGTCTGTGTATAAGTGTGACTGTGGTGAGAGAGGCTGTGATGCTATGGGCAGTTACATTTTTGTCAGTCTGCTGCAGAGCCGCTGCTACTACAGAAGTAGCTTTACATGGAATGACTGAGTAATAAAAGAATAATGCAGCATGTATAATCAACAATAAGAATTAAATAATTCACCATAATTATTCATAGTCAATCCAATAGTGCTTTATACAAACATTAGTTTGACCTCTTCATAAACTGGTCTTCTACCAGTGCTAAACCAACACACAATCCTCCCTCCCCCATCCATCTCTGTGTTTCTTTTCCCCTGAAGGCTGGAGGGCTTCCTCCACATCCACAGCATTCCTCCTCTACCCACCCTACTGTCATCTATCTGGGTGCAATATCATTCATGTTTGTTAAAGTGTCATTGTAACTTGAATATGGTGCTAATTTCAGGTTACATTTTTACAGATTTTGACCCAGTTCAATTTAGATGTATTTATTCAGATAATACAGACAAATTATTGTTCAGTTAGCTTAAAATACATTCATTCACCTAGTTATCTGTTAAGATGTATTACAGTTGAAATACTGACATAACACGGTATAGCTCCTCTATTTGCCCCTGTGAGGTCTGTAGTGTCTGTCTTTTGCACGTGCACCCACTCCCCTGCAGTGACTCCTGCCATTGTGAGAGCTGCCTGCGCCCGGGCTACGCTGCTCTGTGAGAATGGGGTCATTGTTGCCCTCCCTACTGGACAGCCTACAACCACAAGCAGTGCACATGCACAGAGCTGCTAGACATGGTCAATAACTATACAACCAAGTCATGATCATGCTGCAGTGGGAAACTACTCTCTGACTCAAAAAGATGAAAAGTCATTATTTTTAAATAATTCAATCAGTGCACCAGGCAGGGTGAATCTTTGCTCTATTATCATGGTTAAACATAAGTGAACATAAGTGGCTGAAGAACTGCCCTTGTAGTTGGCCTGGCTCACCAAATACTGCTGAAAAAATAGTGCTAATTATCATGACAAATGTAATGTTATGGAAATTGTATACTATTAGTACAACAATAGTACAACACATCACATGATGCCAGTAGTTATCAAATGTAAACTGGGTTCAGACAAACTGTATCGTGTATGTAATATTGTGATAATAACATGGCTATAGTATTTTCATGGTATTGACAATGTCAAGTGTGTACTGACAACACATCATATATTTTATGATGTAACACAAGAATTTGGACTGACCTGGCCAATCTGCGACTAAAAAGGATTGTAAAGAAAATCAAATATGCAATACTTTTCCTTGGTGATTTTTAAAATAGGAATACAGTGTGAACAGACTTGAAAGGTGAGTATGGCTCTATCAATTCTGGTGTTTGTTGACTATGTAGACATAACTTCCAATTTAAACTACTGCACTTTAACCTGTAGATAACAGCAGTTCAGTGCTTATGTGATCGATGTAATGTTGTTTTCCGTAATACAAAAGGACCTCCATAGAATATTTACTGTAAAACTCCTGGTGGCTGGGCAGCATCTGTGTTGTTAGCAACAGGTGATAGGTTCAGATGTATTGCCTTACATTTAGCAGCCTTAATACTCTATAGAGCTCTGCACAACAGTATCAGTGACTCTCTTTGGCAAATAACACAGGTACTTTAGTAATTAACAATGACTCATCTATAAATGAGCACGAACAACAAATATATCACTTAGATAAACTTAAAGTGATCAAATCATATATTTTCAAGTTGTATTTTCAAATAATCAAAATGGCTATGATGAACTATATTTTTTGTTAAATATGTTCATTCAATATTTGGGACATTCATTTTGAGTGTTATAATTATTGTGAGAATAAACATCACAATTTTATAATTATTCACAATTATTGACACCAAGACAATCTTCTCACTTTCATTACCATTGTCTAATACGACCTCTAGTATAGCATAACTTACTAAGGTAATGTGACATTAAAAGAAAAAAAAAGTGTCCTATTTTACATTCAGAATTATTTTTTGACTGCGGTACAGAGCAGCTATGACATGACTGAGGAGGTAGAGACCTGTCAGCCCATAAACATTCCTAAGAAGTGTAATGAGATTATCAAAGTTACACAGTCACACTTACAGCTAAGCCTGTCAACAGCAACACTCAAAAACTCACACAGATGAAAGATTGTTAGTCTAAATTTAGAAAGTCTTGCACAAAATAGAAATGGGGCTTGTATGTTTTGCACTTGATAATTTCTTCTGAACGCTGTGAGAGAATGTGGGAGTACAAGACTTTACTGACAGAGGAAATGTGACAGTGTAGAAGCTTGGGGCCAGTGCAGCTCTGTAGCTCTGATGCTGAGTGGTCTGTGGTTTAGAGAAGTCACCTGAAACTCTTGCACCTGGACAATGAGTTGAAGTGTAACCCTAACCGAAGGTGTTTATCCCCCGCACCCTCCGTCTCTTGTTTATAGCCTCTTATACCAACACCTTGATGGTCCAAATCTCTCTCAGTTCGTGTGCCTCCACTGGCTGTTCCTATTATGACTACTGCCACACTAATGTACTCTCACTGTGGACTTGAGTCATGGTTTTATCATACACTTTTCAGTCTCAGTCGACATAAAATGCATTCCTGCCTTTACTTGTTGCTATTATCATGCACAATGCTCTAATTTGGTGGACTGACATTTTCAGCAGCTGATAGAGGCTAGCAGCTCTATGACTCACTGGCACAGAAGCAAAGCTCATACCCAGACAATGCTAGGGCTATGGCAAAGAAATTAAGAATTCTTATTTCAACATAGACAAGAGACATTTTAAATGAATGCCATTTAACATTAATAAGTGAAATTTCTTCCTCCAAAATCCAAACTCTCCTTTACTGACAGAGAAGTGGCGGTAAACCTCTCCATTTCAAACCCCCAAGATGATCTGTGATGATTTGAAGCGGTTGGGTCTCAATAGGATTAAAATTGTATTAATTCCACCGCCCTAGTGCTATGGTTCTGTTGCCTTGACTCAGATGTTCAGAACATATAAAATCTACTAGAGCTTAAACAGACAATAAGTTGAATAGGCAGGCACCAAACCTTTACTCTTTCTGATCTCTAATAGCTTAGGCCAACATTCTTCACAATTCATCCACGGCCTGTAAACTATATAATTTTGTGTTTTGTAACTCGTACAGTGCTGGCAACTGCATCTTTAAACAGCAAGTGGCACAATGGACCAAAAATAGCTCAGTGAGTTGCAGAGCAGAACAGAAGAAGAGGAGCAGGAGGAGCAGCAGGGAAAAAAATAATAACAGAAAGATGACACAGACTAACAAAATATCATGCCTCTGAACTATATGAAAATGAATCTATAAAATGCTACTCTACAATAATGAGTATGCTAATTTATGGCTAACTGGCTAATTCAATAATTTATAATATGTTTTACCTCAGTCTTAGCACCTTAAACTCTCCACATCATTATGTAATAGAATAGTAGAATTGGGACACTTACTGTTGCTGGACTTGAGGTCTCTGTGGATGATGGGTACAAATGCCTGATTGTGCAGATAGTCCATCCCAGTGGCAATCTGGACAGCCCAGTTTACCAAAACTCTTGGTGGTACTTTTTTTCCTGCAAGAGCCCGGTTCAGAGCCCCTCCTCTAGCATATTCCATCACTAAACACAGGTTGGGTTCCTTCAAGCAGACACCTTTAAGTGCAATGATGTTGGGATGTCTCAGCATCCAAAACAGTCTGGCTTCCTGGCGTACACTTTCAGCTGTCGCACTAATGTCCTCATCAGGATCCTGTCTGGCGGCCTTTACAGCAACCACCACTCCTCGCCACATTCCTTTGTAAACTTTCCCAAATCCTCCAGCTCCAATCACTTCCTCCAGCAGCAGTTCAGAGAAGTCTATCTCCAAGGGGCACTCGCCCACTCCGCTGGGCACCAGGCCTCCTGCAGTCAGCTGGTAGCTGGCAGCATCACCTCTTGTCACATAGTTACTGGGGAAAATACCCACCTTATCCTGAATCTTGCCTGTCCACCAGCCCTCATCCCCAGATACTTTGGAGTCTTTTGATAAAACCTCCAGTAGATCCCCACGCCGTAATGTTAATTCCTCATCTGCTGTGGCCTCATAGTCAAACACTGCAGTCCAATATGGATTGCCTGCCCCACAGTGGTGACCAGAATCCGGGGACAAAGAGATCCAGGTACTGCCATTCTCTATTTGGACAACAGGTGCAGGAAACATGGGTGGTGAAGGGGTCATGTTGAAGGGTGCAGAGGTATTAGATGATGGGAGACCGGGAGGGATGAGGCTTGGAGGTGGTGGGGAGCAGCAGCCCCCACAGCTGCTGCAGGACAGGGGGGCAGTACTTCTCACTCCACCATATGGATTCATAGCAGCTCAACTGCTGTTTGACACTTGTGTCAACTCAGGCACAAAATCCATAGAGGGCCCATTGACTGAGATGGGGGACCACGAGGGGAGGGTGGAGATCAGAGGATCAAAAAAACAGGAGGGACCCCCCCATCAGTACATCCGGCTGTTGAAATAGTGCCAAATCCTGTCACTAGCTGATGTGCTGTTACTATGCAGTGTTTAAGTAACATGTATTCTCAAAGGCAAGTTCATCCAGGGACATGTGCATTAGGTCAAAGAATGACACTTAAAATCCATGGCACTATCCCAATGACGCACTGATTGAAACATTGAAACAGCAGGTTCTTTAAAAATACGTGGTGTGCACTGGTGCCTAATGAACACAATACATTGCAATTTGGCTTGCTATTATATACACACTGTGCTCCTAATAAATAATGAATTGCCTTTGATGCTGTAGCTTGTGGACTAGAAGCCTGAACCAAGGGTTGAACTGGATGAAATAGCCAAGCCTGAAACTATCAGTTACATAGACTTACATTAGGAAAGCCAGGTTGATTTTTATTTGTCTACAGCCTATATATCTATAGCCTACAGTTTGTGTTCCCTATAGCACTGGAATCTTTGAATAAACTGAACAAAATCCTCGGGACAGGGGTCCTCATTATTCCTCATCAGTCCCAGAGCTGGTGCACCTCCCCCGCCAGCCATCTCCATGAACGTGGGCTGCTGTCGCTGTTCAGTGTGTAGAAACATCCCGGATTTTCGCTCTACATTCAGACAAGCCGGCCAAGGCTAAATCCAACATGCATGGCCACTTGAGAGCTGGTTCACGTCCCTGAAGCGCCCTCAGTAAAAGCGCTCATCCATTTTAAGACATCAGGGAAATTACAGAGAGATGACAGCAGTGTGGCAGGTAGACGCAAAGCTGCAAAGAGGCACCATATTCCGCATCATGCCGACTCTGTGCACAACAAACCCGCGTCAGGCGCTGGGTCTGGGCCTGGTTCGCTCGCCTCCACTGGGTAACATTTGTGACGGCAATTGCTCCTGGTTGAGAAAAAAGATAGTTCGTCGGTGACAAGAGAAAGCGTTGTCCACTCTTTACCATTATCTTATTATGCCTGTATAGGCAAGTAGTGTCCCAGACCACAGGCAGGAGCTGGAGAGGCTGTCATTGAAGGATAAGGCATAAAGCCACTACTGCAGTCCTTGTGGGGTAGACTAAGATTACATTTGTGTTTTTTTTAGGATCGATTTAAAACCTTCCGTCCTTACATAGACCAAGTGACGTATAAACGCGTAATATCATAATCATAGGCCTATAGTCTAATTGTGGATTGCCGCAATAAACACACAGCCAGCAATTCAGCGCATCTTGACGATCAGCTGTATCCGTAAACACAACGCTCAGTGTAACCCGACCTGGAGACGGAGGGCTGCAACAATCCAACTATCACCGTCGCATGGGCGTGAGGTTTGCATCCAATAAGAGACACCAGTCGATAACCCACTGGAGCGAAGAGTAAGCCTTGTTTCTTCTTTGACTTGGTACTTTAAAGCATAACACGTCCATTGATTGTCAAATGTATGTCCCCAATACCTGACATTTGAGGCATCGAGCTGTCAGTCTGTTGACTTTGCGTCCAACACATCCAAACGCACCGGGGCGTCGTTCACAGACGCGGGGACAAGTGCCTGGCTTGTCACTGACCTACAAACTACGTGGATGAGGAAAAATGAGCTCCCCCCACCCATCCACATCACATGCAGATCTGCACATGCGACACTGACTGTGCGGGAGGCAGAGAGCCCTAGTGCATTGTGGGTTATGTTGTTTCTAAATTAATGGTCACTGACCTACATCATCATGTTTTCAGCGGCGCACATAACCTAGTCTTAAAGGACAGTTCACGCCGTCGCCTAAATAGGACTGTACCTTAAAAC
Organism: Periophthalmus magnuspinnatus; assembly: GCF_009829125.3. Taxonomy (NCBI): domain Eukaryota; kingdom Metazoa; phylum Chordata; class Actinopteri; order Gobiiformes; family Gobiidae; genus Periophthalmus; species Periophthalmus magnuspinnatus. The sequence goes on from NC_047138.1 coordinate 9,080,131, forward strand.
GTGAAAATCAATGAGGCCATATTTTATGACTCAACATTAAAAAGTACACATTTAGGCCGATGTTCAGGGCTAGGGTATTTGAGTCCTCTACAAACAGAGCCTGGTTATTTCAAATCTCCAACACATTTTACGAGGATAACACAATATAACCTAGTAAATTGGATTATAACCTAAATCAATTCCCCATTACTTTCACCACAGTGACACCTGCTGTCTATTAATTAAGAAATCGGTCTACATCAGATGCCGTATCGCAGGATAATAAACAACGAACTCTCGAAGTCCCTCTTGGCATTTTGATGTATTGTTTGCATAGTCTAATGATACCAAAGTTTTCTCAGAGAGCTGCACAAATAAGTAAACACAAAGTAAACGCTGAAAGTTGTGCTGATGCAATCTTAAAACTTAAATTTTCCATTGATTCAACATTAGGCTGACTGAAAATTCTCTGAGATGGAAAACGACCAATCTAAAGCAGCCTGGTCTAGGCCTACAAAATTGCTTAGGAATAGTGTAAACTTCATATTGGGAAATATAAATGACGGATGGTAATACTAATTTCAACCAGAAGATGACGCTGTTTGCTCATTTGAAACACACCCCTTAAGGCACGTTCCGTTTAATTTGATGCTAGACACGTGCGCGTTGCACAGCTAATCCACTGTTAATGCGGAATAATTCAGAGTCAAGTTTGTAACAGAAATTCATCCGCTGTTTCCTCCGTGATACATATGTGGGATACGGTGTGTGTGCGGGGTGTCTGAGCTGCGTGTGCGGTGTGTGTGCGGTGTGTGTACCGTTGAGCTCGTGGAGCTGTTACTCCGTTACTACAGTGGGCTGGCGTCGCTAATGACCTGGCGCATGCGCAGAAGGCGCGGGCGCAGCCGTGGTTTCAGTGCTCGTTGAACAGGCGGTGGACCGACGGCCAACGACTGTTTCCACAATGTCATCTGCTTTATTTTAATGGATTACGAGTGGAGTTAAAACAACGTTGCGTCGTAAGGTAGGGTGTTTTCTTTTTCATCTCTCCTCCTGTATCACTCGTACAGCGCAGGTTTTTCAAAAGCGTCTGAAAGTAGCTAGTGACTGAAGTAAACCCTCGCCTCCAACACAAACACCCAACCTGAGGAACTTCAGTCTAGGGATTGAGTAGCTTCACCACTACCATTCCACTCTGTGAGTTTTCCTTCCGATCGGATCCAGGGCCTGCTCCTCTTCGTGGTTACTTGGCTATTAGCTTTCTATAACACCCATTTGTATGAAAGCTACTGCTCTTTGATCAAAATAATAAAGCAGTCTACAAAATAATACAAAATCTCCCCAACATCGTGGTTGCAATCCGCTTCTCTTTGTGCTCGGCAGGCTTTTGATTTGTAGTATTCTGTACATAAGTTAATCACAATTGTGGGGTCCAAGAGTAACCCGTAAAACTACAAGTTCCAGACAATAGATGCTTTGTTTGGGGGTTAAACAGCTAGCTATTTAGCCTGTACGAGCTTTGAATTTCGAGTAGTTGTGTTGCAACCGGAAGTTGTCTTGGTAAATGATTTGTCTCGAGTAGCCTACACCAATATTTGCTTTTGTTTCGGGTCCATGGCTCGATAGGTGCTCTTAATAAATGTCTGGTATGCAACATGTTGTGTTATATACAGATAGCTGTGGTTACAGAGGTCCCCAAATGCTGCATGTGTGTTTTATAAAGCTCCCTACAGCAGTCGGCGTGCTAATGCTGACTGAGGGCTGATTATGGCTGTACCTGTCGCTTCTTTTGGTGGAGACCCCCGGGTTTCTGTTGTATTCCCCAGACATCAGGAAATGACACGCGGCTATCAGGATGACGGATGTGCACGAGCAGCCCAGCTCTGCAGAGCTCTGCACCTCTGCACGTTTTCATGGCATCATTTACTCTGGATGGACACCAAGCGGAATCCATGGAATAATTATTTTCGATGAAAACCACCCATGAGAGAAAGCTGTTAGGTGACTTAGCTTTGTTTGTGGAGATCTGTATAACCATAGTAGGCATTTCTGTTGACCTCTGGACAAGTCGAGATTCCCAGCAATAGCTCTTGTTTTCTTGTTAGAATGGAAATGTCATTTAGAGACCCATTTCACGAATACATTATAATGCACAGACAGTGTCAGACTCTAATTTTATTTAACACACAAATATAATTTATAAGTATGCTCTGCCATACTTCCCATTTGTTATGACATTTAAATAATATTAATATTACAATTATTGTTTTCATTTTCAGTGGAAAAATATTAATATGATGGCTCTGACTTGAATCTGACTTGCATGTGTACAGTGTGTGCAGTAACACGTTACTACAAGTCTGTGATGATTTTCTATCTCTCTTTTTTTTTTTTTACTACCACTGCATGTCAATCCTGCCCACTGAGTGGTTTATGTTGGTGGTAACATTTCATCAAATCAATTTACTATTTTTTGTGACTCATCAACTGTTGGATTCTTGACAGTCAGCAGTTTCATTACGAGTGCACAAAGTAAGCTCGAATGTGGCCTTGAACTTGCTCTGTAGTAAACTCTAGCAACAGTGGCTGGCTTATGGCCCACATTACACATTTTTCTGTCAGACAATGCCCTTGTGGAAATTAAGTCTATTTGAATTATCGCTAATGGTGAAAATTGATACTAACAAATGAATGGCAGAATAGTTGCTGAGGTGAGAGTGGATGCACAGTGGTATCATTATAGATGACACACAGTGATGTTGCACTCCCTGAGTCTGGTCTTCGTGATATATTTACATCCTTTGAGGATTCTACTCATAAGTCTGCTTCTCAGTGTGAGGAGGTCTGAGATTTACAGGGATAGAGCGCAGCAGCAGGCTTCTGAAATGAGCCCATGCTTTACCACCCTTGTGTGGCTATAACACATCCACTCAGTAGGCAGTTGATCTATGAAGGCCGCCTCCTCATCCTCCCCCAGAGGTCAGATTCCCTCAAGGTGTTGTTTACCAATCTGCGAACAAAAATGAATCAGAGACTGGCGCTGCAGGCATTACATGATTGAAATGCGCTTGTTTAAGCAAACAGCTGTGTGTTTATTGATGTGATCGAAGATGGACTTCTGAGGCTAAATATATTACAGGGCAGTTCCTATAGCCTCGGCAGGGGCCCTGTCCTGAAGCCACATCCTTTTGCTCTGGACCTGTGTGCTGCTGTTTGACCGGGGTAAATATAGCCTGCTGCTTTGAGCAGAGGATAAACACAGATGTGGAGGAGCCCTTTCTTGCCACAGTTTGGCCTGGTCAGCGCTCATCTTGACCACAATGCACTTACCAGACCTTTTGGACAAGATTTTGACATTCAGTTCAATGTATAACTATTAATTTAAGATGATAGTTTGCTTAAAAGTGAAAGGAATAAATGCAAGGAAAAAGTAAAACAAAGTGCAACAAACATAGAAGCAGAAAACCAAAAGTATTGCTCTGGGATGGTGACTGCAGCCTGCACTGCGGTGATGGAGAGAGCCCACACTACCAAATGAACCTATCTCCATAACAGTAAGAGTGCTTATCACTCCTGCTTTGTAATGCCCCCGCTAATGTGTGCCTGAGACGTACAGTCGCTATGCACATTTTTTTAACAGCTTAAAAGGCTACTTTGTTGTTTGTTATCAAGTTCAATAGTACAGACAAAATAACAAAATAAATTATTGTTACACTACTGTATTCCAGAAAAATCCTACCTATACCAAGCTCAGATAACAGTGAACGTAATTTTATTTCTTTCCTTCTTTGCATGTTAACATTCATGATCTTGTGTCTGCCTCTGTCATATATAGAGATGCACCAATATGATACTGGTATTAAATATCAGCACCAATGTTGAAAATTTGGGTGGATCGGATATCAGCTTACATTTTGGCTTATTAATTAATGTAGAGACGATTTACTGGCCAGTGTTAGCCAAAAATGTCTTATAATATTAGACGTATATTTTTACATAGCTGTTCTGTTGTCACTGAAGTTTATCTTATCCTGTTTGTGTTTAAAGGAAATAAATTTAAAATAGATATATAATGACTGATATCGGGTATCAGCCAATACTTAAAGCCTTAATATCAATATCGGCATCGAAACTGAAACATATAGCGATGCACCAATACAGATTTTTTGAGTTCACTGGCCTCTGCCGGCAGGTGCTCTGTCTGTGCACAGTGAGGCCTGTTGTGTGTGGCTACATGACCAAAATGTCCTGGAAAGAGGAAATCCTGCACGGAAGCCCTGGACAAACAGCTGATTCTGTCTCCATCTGTTTTTATGGAGAGATGACCATTGACCTTGGCTGTCCCACTTCCACTGAGGCCCAGCCATTACACACCTGTTAGATCATATGCTCATGTTAACTGTCTGAGCCTCATCATTAATGTATCACAATATTACATGTGTTTAGTGTATGCTGTTAAAGACGCTGTGCCTTTTGTCTTGTCTCTTTTTTGTCTTATTTTATCTTCCAAAAACATGAAAAACTGTTTAACAGTTTAAAGTTATTCCTCAATTTCCTAACACATTTCCAGCATCCAAATGATTTATTGCAATAAGTTTATAGGTGCACTTCACAACTTCCTGAGGCCAGAGTGAAGTTTTGCCATTACTGTAATGCTTACAACAACTTGCATGCTAAAGGCACACTTCCTCAAAGAGGATATCATTGGATACTTCATTGTGATATCAATTATTACGCCAATTAATAGCAAAATATGGTCTGATCTGAAATAATAATTCAATTCTGCTGTGAATGATACAGGGGCTTGGTCTTCCGCTCATAAAAAGAATTTTAAAAAGTATCTAATCTAGAGTAATCTACAGTTTTTCATGAGCCTTTTCCTGAGTATCAAAATTGAGTTTGACATTTTAATATTATGACATGTTAACATTGTAAAAGCTAAAGTAGCAAAATTGTTATTTGTATAATGATAATGTCTGAAGAAACTATAGGCCTGTTCCCTCCACCTGCCAGTGGCCATGATGTTGTGTCAGATGGTGTAAATTACCTTCCAGCAGGATCTTAAAGTGACTAAGGCAGCACTGCTTAAACTACTTTTCTGTGTAAATGAGAAAGTATTCAAGGCTTGTTTCTGACTCACGCACTGAATCACTCTTGTACAATAGCTTTTATCTTCATCTTCCCCTCTACGTCAAATGCGCCAATGAGATTTGAGTAATGCGTGTATAGTCACTTCATTGTATCTTCCTAGAGCAATAAAAGCTTCCTTGTTGTTCTGACGGCTTGTTAAAGTCCATCTGTGTTTTATTTGGAGCATTCCCGCCTGATGTTAGAACAGGAAGTGGCTGAGCTATGGAGGATGCGTGCAATGGTGGCCATGAGTGGGGGCACCAGGAATCACACAAAAGGAATATCAGCAATGCTATTACATACTTGATGCTGGAAAAATGCAACACAGATTAGAGTGTGTTTTATGACTTCGTGGTCAAATCTCAAAGGTAATGTTCATTGTGATATAGGACTGGATATGACCTGACATAAAAATGTGAGCTGTGCGTTGTTTTATGCATTTTTTTTTTTTTAGATTTTTGAACATTGTTGGTGAAATAATAGTGAAAGCTGAATTTGCTTGGTTATAATTAATGAACCTATAATTTTGAAACCATTGGCAGTTATATAAAGTACAGTGGTTTCTTTAATTTTATGAGTACAATTTCCATTGGACTATACAATCTCCTCTCTCAAATTAGGTTTAATATAAAATGTCTATATTTAGTCCAGTCATAAGCTAAATCTAATTCCTCACTCTTATCAACCTAAGACAGCCCTGTTATCTCTGCACTCAGTATACTGGCGAATAAAGGGCCTAAATGAGTAATAAAACTGCTCTGATACCACATGCTATTTCACTTTTGCAATGGAAAGTAGTGTTGTCATGATACTAAAATTTCAAACTTGATTTTAGTATTTGTTTTTTGTTGCCTAACCAGTCAGTCTCTTCTACATTCTTATAGAATCCAGAACAGTCTGGAATCAGACCATAGAGCATGAAAAAGCCATGTCCAAATATAGGACGGTCCGACCACAGCTGCTCATTTGTATCACGCATCTTTCAAATGCAGAAAACATCCTTGCGCAAAATTCTACCATTCATAGCAAAATCTATAACTTCTTTGAGATAAATGAGCTAATGAGATAAATAACAGCGTTGTCCTTTAATTGTTGATTCTGCTGAAATCCGCTGTTTCTCAGGCTGCCAGGTTTGTTTTTACCGGAGTGAAGCATGCCTCTCTCTGATTGGGTAATCTCTTGTCTATCACACATTTGGAATCAGGGAGACAGTCTTTGTAAGGTTTTGTCAAAGCATGTGGATCTGTCTGGCCAGGTAATGCTTTTTGAGGAAAAGGTTTGAAACTCGATTGCAATACCATGATGTTAATATTAATAAAACTAATATTATTTTTATGTTAATTGTCTGTTTTTATTATCTCATCTTAAAGGAACTGTACCAAATTTTTGTCATGTAATAGAGTAAAATTTGTACAGATTCTAAAAATCGCTCTTAGAGTAAAAAATTAGACCCCTGTGTGCTGCCAGCATAAACAAAACCCTACTCTGTCATTTGAACGTTATGAAAGGACTTATAATTCAATGGTGGGGAATAACTAGGATGCTATAAATGCATAACAGAAGTGAGAAATAACTTTAGACTGCCGTAAACTATTTAAAATAAACTAGTTTAGTTTTTCATGTTTTTAAGATGTTAAAACTCTTGTACATCACCTTTTAATATCTTCGTGGGTTTTTTTCAGTATTAATACTGCAAATTGAGTATCTAGTTTTGATACTTTTTGACAGCCCTCGAGGAATGAGAGACCTCTCCAGTTGTACTGTACCAGGAGGACAGGCTAATATCCTATTGTCTTCTATATTGGAAGAGTGTTGAAAAGTTTATCCACGGGAATGTTTACTTGTGCACAGCAGCGTGGACATCCCTGTGAACTGTCCCTGTGGAGATGTCTGTAGAGGGAGGCAGCTGAAGTTTGGGTGTTTCTTAACACAACAGTTACGCCTCTTATCATCGTGGGAGAGGGTTCGAGGGATAACCTGATAAGTTAGAGAGAGGAGCAGTTAGGGCAGTGCCGGGAGGGAGAGCTCTGTTACAAGAAACCGCCTCATGTTTGGGCTCATCTTCCTCCTCTCATTTCCTCTCTTTACTGATTCATCCTCCCTTTTTGTTCAGCACTTTCTCAACGAGCTTTAGTCAATGATGTTTTAGGGGGTTTATTGAGAGATTTACCTGACAGTATAAAATAAAATGAAGCCCTGATAAAAGCAATGGCTCTCCCAGTTAGGCCAGTGAATAAAACAGAAGTGAGTCCCCCTGCCTTGTTCAAAAGTGCAGAATAAAAACCTTTCAGTCGTATGCACAGCTAAACAGAACTGTTTTGAGCCTGGATTTAAACATTGTCAAAGTAGAGGCCTGTCTCACAGTGGACATTTGTTTACCTGCTGCTCCAGGTGTGTGCTGTGAAGGACACTTATGACTTATGATTTATGACTTTATGTTTTATTTTTTCCAGACATTTCTGTCTTGCATTCACAATGTACACAGTAAAGAGAAGGAAAAAAGAAAAATAACATAATTCAGCATTCAGCATCACTGTATGAAGTTATAATTTTCTTTTTATACAAACTTTTGAAACTGCTCAAATTTCTATAATCTTTGATATCTTCATCTTCCACACATTTACTCCAATAGCTGAAATACAGTGCTGTTTTACATTTGTTTTAACCCTTGTTTTTTAAATACCTCATGCCCTCGACACTCACTCAATTGACCCTTGACATTTTTGCTTAGTTTCAGCACAAGACAGAAAGACATTATGTCACTGTGTCAAGCTGTCTTTTTACAAAGCACTATGGACACACGTCTTGGCTCAAGGACAACACAATATATTGCGTTCAAATTCACAATTTTGTGTTGGCACAATTAACTTATGACAAAGGCTGCAGTTATTTAGATGATAGAATTTCTGTCTTTTTTAGAAATATCTTCTAACTGTAATTTAGACCTCTACAAATATGCTGTGAAATGTATCTCATTCTTGTATTAGTATTATCAGTTCATATTATTATTTCAAATGTTAATGCTGAATCATTGATAATGTGAACATAATCGTACTTTTTTATAAGATTATGTTCAGCCACTGTTTTGCTCATTTCAGAGGCAAAAATGAGCAAAACAATGGTTAGCTCACCCTCTGAAGTAACACTGAAACTAATTTCTGTGGTTTCTAATTCATCTTTACTTATTAATCAAACATCTTAGTGTGTAAACAAATTACCTGATAATAAAATTCAGTATATTCAGAAGGAAGTGAGACTAAATGTGCCCCAAATCCAGTTTATTGTGAAAGTGCTTTGTCCTAAAAAGAAACATAGAGGTGATGTGACATGTTTGCCATGTCTATACAAACACGGTGATGTGTTGTTGCAGTCCCTCTGAAGCTGAATTTGACGCTGCTCCAACAGACACACCTCTTCAGTTGTTTTTACGAGCCAAATTCCACCACAGGACGCCGGCCGGTGTCAAGCCAGATGCCTAAGATAGTTTTGAGAGGCTGATCTTACAACACGAGTAAAGCACAGTGTCACTGATCATGTGACTTGTAAATCAACAACTGCATGTAAAATGTGACCCATATTCTATTTCCAGAAAGAAAAACGGTGTGGATTTGACCTCTAGACGCGAAGATTGCTGCCATTCAGATCCCGTGTCTCTATTGAACGCTCAAATGGCTCTTTGCATAGGGTACAATGCGTCTATTGGCTAAAGGGACCACACCTTGCTGCTGTAATCCTCTTTGAGTGAAGACAAACCCCTCTCTATAACGTCTGGTGAATAGGCTGTTCACCTGTGCTCACCAGCTGCCCTTATGTGGCTCAGGTTTGTCCTCTGTGGACTTCACCATCACTAAGCTGCTGCTGTACTCAGACTAAAGTGTAGTACCACTCAAATCTAAGACGTTAAGACTCAGTCTTAACGTCTTACTAACAACTCTTCAAGATAATAACCAAGTTTTGATGGTTATAAATGCCTCAGCTAGCAGAGACTGAAGAGGCTGCAAAATTAATTACGATTGAATTGAAACTGCTGTAGCAAAGGATACATTTATTTGATAATAAAATGTCCTGCAGTTTGGACCTCCACAAACACACTGTAAAAACATTTTATTCTTGAATTTGTTTTGCAGTTCATATCTGTCAATATGTTATTATACCGTTAATCCTCCTGGACTTGTTTGAACACCGACTGTAAATGACTCTTGATTTTGAAGAATTAAAGGCAATTGTAAATTGTGCAAGCCTTGACTGAACTCCACATGATCTTGGTGCATTCGGGTACAGAGCGCTAAGTTGGCAGTGGCCTTTTGAAAAATGTGCGACTGGTGTTATTTGCTCTGGCCCTGTTCCCCTCACTCAACGAGCATTCTTCCTTCTTTCTCACACGGCTGGTTTGTATAGTGCTTTTTGCTGCTCTGTTTTATTGGAGTCTCAATGGACCTACTGTACTGTGTTTGCTCTCCCTGCTCTCAGTCCTGCAGACAAACAGTGGCTGCTCTCTCCAGGGCCTGCTCCACTCAATGCTACGGTTTAATCGTGCCTCAAGTTACGGCACTGTTGGCTTGGGACATTGTGTGAGAAGTGGGTGAGGGCCTGGTGCACTGGTGTCCCCTTCATGCAAAGACTAAAGAGAGCCATGGAGGCAGGAATAATAGTGGATGCTTTTTACAGTTGGTGAAGTTGGACTCGTAGACCCAAAATCGCGCAGCCGTAACAGTCTAATTTGAGTATTGTGATTCTCATTAGAATTGCCTTTTATCTTTTCAAATCAGGATTGAGTTCACACTGCACATTTTAAACACTGAGATATGAAATGCTAAACTAAAACACAAGTATCACATAGACTTACATGCATACATATTGCTGAGTTCATTACATAAATAATGACTGCCTTTACATTTTGCAATCGAATATTTGATCCATTTGTGATACATTGTACTGTCCTGATCATTTTGATGTGCTCTGATGGCCTCTGCTCACTTCTATTGGACTTTCTGTTGTGGAAATCCTCAGCTGGGTTTGGCAGCTAAAGGCAGAAGAGGGGAGTGGGGGAACGATTAGAGATGGGGTGCGTCTTAACCCACTTACCACACCATACTGAGTCTTTGCCAAAACAGTGAGCTTGTGCTTTTAATCCCCCAGTAGTTCAGTCTGAGGGTTCTATGCAGCTGTCTTACTTTCCAGATTTCTATCTTTTTGTTCATGTTTCTGTTTAATTTCTGGGAGTTTCCTGATCAGAACTGTGAGGAGTAGCCCAGCTCTGTAGTGGGTTTCCTGGTTGGCTGCAGCCTTGTCTGCCTGCAGGCCTGTTTATCCACCCCTCTCAGACTGCTCCAGTGCTGTGGATATCTGGCCTCTGCCCCAGGGGTCCAGCTTGCCTCCACTTTGAGCTCCTCTTTAGCTCACAGGCAGCATCAGCAGTCAGTCCCCCACACACTGCCGACCGCTGCCTCTTAATAAAACAGGCTCCTAGTGCTACGTTCCTCGCATTCTTCATGTGCGGGCCGTCCTCACATGCATGGCTAACTTGGATAGACCATTAACACTGCTATGAAAAGAACAAAGCTCTTACTATGTAGTCGTTTAAATGTTTGTAGACCACAATTTTGCAGTATTTTTTGGTTGGTGATATAATAATGGTTTTGTTGCATTTTCAAGTATTTTACTTCACCAGCATTTCTTTTATGTTTCCTACAGTTTGAATGTAGCTTGTTGATGTAATGTAGGGGCAAATAGGGCATGGCTGACTCAGAGGTGGGGGTGTGTTGTGGATAGTGGAGCTGTCTTTATAGCTTTACGTCTGCTCCCCCTCTTCATGCTACAATTGGGGTCAGTGTTATTTCTGCATTTTAAAGCTCCTTTGACCAAATGAATCACACCTTTTTTGTGTTAAACTCTTATGATAGCTATCTTGTTTGACCTTGTCGTTCAGAAAACTGGTTTTATTCACCCTCTGTATCTCCTGACATTGTTTGTCTTCACAAACGTCGGCTGTGGGAAATCCCCACCCCCACCACCCGTTAAGAGGAGAACAGACAATGAGGTTTATTAACAATGGCTGATTTCTACAGTGAATGACACAACTGTCTGAGGAGAGATCAAGTAGAGGCCTACTGTGTAGAGCTTGTAAGATCACATATGATCACATATGATGGCAACTCTTAAACTGCTCACCAGCAATCAACTTCTGCAGCCTGTAGTGTGTACATGTTTTCAGACAACTGTACAGTCTCTTGGCATAAGCATCTTGTCTTCTTTAGGATACTGATTACTCACAAATGCTAAGTGACATTATTTGAACTTACTATGTACTTTGCATTACATTGTGGAAAAAACAATGTGTAGTTGCAGAAAGGCTAAAGGCTGTTGTAGTGGTCATTGATTTTTTTTCCCCCATTTTGTAAAGTCGTGTTTACAGTATACACATTTTTTTTTTACTATACCCCAAATATACAAAATCTCTTAAATCTGCATGCTTTGCTCCTCAGTGGCCCGGTGAATGCAAACACATTTAAATGTGAGTTCTGTCCATGAGCAGAGCTGCAGTGACATGAAGCAGGGCCGGGCCGGGTAAACAGATGGCCCCACAGTCTTCTACACTTTGAACCATCTGCACCGTGAGTGACGTAGACACTTCTAATGTCCATGCCTCACACCTGCCCACTAAACTAAACCTGGACACACTCAATTTGGTGCTCAATACACATTTCTGCACTCTGTTCATTGATCATTTTAGTCTACATTATCTGTATGCTATGTGCTACACTGCTATAGCTCCATAAAAGGTTATTTACAGTCGTTGGTGGTTATATGCACAGCTGCCTGGTCCATAATTACTGTATGTAATCCTGTATCAGTCACTTAAGGTGCAGGTGGTTGCAGCCTGTTTGAAAGTGAGCCTGTATAAACCAGTCAACATCTGCCTTCTGTGACCTTTTCCATCTGCTGCAAATCAAATGGCAGTTTCATAGGAACAAACATGAATGACTTCTGTAAACTCAAGTGGTGTGATTACATTGCCATTGTGTGTGTGTGTGTGCGTGTGTGCACGCGTACGTGAAAAATTATGGCTGATAAACCTGTGATGATTTATAACATGGAAGTGAGAGCACATCTTTTGCATGCATCCAGCGCCCACCAGTGTTCTTATATTGCTCATCTCTCCTCCTGGTGAGTGCATAAGAAACACCTGAACTAAAGTATGCTTTAGTTTCACTTGAGCTCCACCACACCGCTCTGTGTGTAAACGTCAGTAGATTGTGTACACACACTGACATGATGAACTGTACATTTATTATAATGTTAAATGTTTCCTCTAGACCTCAGACCCCATGTTTTCTGTTTTGTGTTGCGATGTAGGCCCACACTGAGTGTGCTTTCTGCTGGAGGTGTGTGAATCAGTGAAACAAATGTCATGGTTGCACAGTCATTACTATTGTACAGGCTTCTGCATGAAGTAGTATTTCCTGTTAGCCAAGTTTTCAACTGCATGCACCTTTATTTGGACTTGGCGTTGAATGGTTTGAATCTATTCATGTGAGTGAAATGTTGGACATAATTTTTTTGGAGTATGCCTGAACATACTTTGAATAGTGATTTGCAGTGTACATGGTTTAACACACTGAGGCATGAGTCAAACTTGAAGATTAACAGTCTGTGGTTTCACTGAGATTAAAATGAGAGCCACTGTGATTACTTTGGCTTTCTCTGATGTCTGAGGCCACTTACCCTTGTTGTTTACTTCAATCCACCATGATTGTAATCATCTTATCATATATAAAATACTTACTATTAAATAACACTAGGCCAAGGTGGAGCAAGGCAAAGCAGACAGTCAGCAAACTGCTGTGGAAATATTGGAGCTCATACTTTAGGGTTTCCCCGAGCCTTCCATACTTTACATGCCTCTTCTTTGGCTCCCTTGTATTTGTTCACATTTCATTTTCTTTGGCTTAAAGGGAATCTTGTACTGTATCTCCCTCCACCTGACCGCTGGAGCAGTGTTTGAAAGTGTGACGTTTACATACATTTACTGTGGACTTTTTTGCTCCTTTTCTTCTAGTCTAGTGCTTTTCTACCAACTCTGGGCTGGTAAGTCTAAATATACGATGTGGGGAGCTCAGACTTTACAAGCTCACTGTAGTGGTTGGCTGAGCCATGGCTGAGGGAGGAACCAGGGAGTGGTGGATGTGTTTCTAATTTCCTCCAAACCTCCAGCTCCTCTCTCGTCCCAGTGGCATATAGAAGTGGCATATAGAAGTGGCATATAGAAGTGGCATATAGAAGTGGCATATAGAAGTGGCATATAGAAGTGGCATATAGAAGTGGCATATAGAAGTGGCATATAGAAGTGGCATATAGAAGTGGCATATAGAAGTGGCATAAGCCTTGTAACTCTGGTCTTTTGACCACAGCAAACTCCAAATTATTTGTTTCTAAAATTCTGGAATATAGTTAATTTAACACAACAATACATTTTACTAACAAAGTCAGTGACACATACAAATACAAATGTATACCTTCTGTCCATGGGCAAAAAGAGTCGAATGGGCACACAGTCAAAACAATGAGCCTGTGATGTTTTATTTAATAAGTATTATTAAATTACATACTAACTACACAATAATAAAATGTTTCACCAAGCAAGTCTTGTGATATTGTGCCTGATTTATGTCTTGTTTTTGAACTTGCCCTTTACGTCTGCTCTTGTTTGTGCTGCCCTCATTTATTGCCTCCAGGCTCAGGCCTTGACTCTTGTGAGTCTGTGATAAACATGTGACAGGAGTGAGCGGCGTGCACACCCCCTGTACGCCCCCCCATCCCCAACCCTCCTCTATGCCCCCTCATGCTGAGGGCACCTTCCAGCTCCACTTTGAACCTAAAAGGTTGTGATGGCACATGGTACATATCTACCTGTCCTCCTCAAGTAAGGCCTGTTGTAGCTCTACTTGATTATGGCACAAATATAATCATAAATTACGATTATAATGCATTTCAATCACTTATGTGAATCGATTACTTCTATTCTTTCAAATCTGTAGAAAAAGTCTAACCTAATATATTTTACTAGGAATGTTTTGTGACACTTGCGAATAGATGTTTCACAAAATGTTTGTACTTAAATAGAGTAATAATTAGTTATTTTTCTTTGTATTGGAGAACACATGTGATTATATCATGTAAACGTATCATACAGTGCACATAAAGGGTTTTCATAAATTTAATAGTGAAAGTAACAAATGATTCACTTCATATTTTCAATGTTCCTCTTTCAGTAATAACATGTTTTTGTTTAGTGACTTGATGCAACTGGCCTGAAAAAAATCCCCAGGAGCTTTTAGGATTTCACCAACATTAGAGGCGCCGCCCGGAAATCTTCTGTTTTGATTTGACTGCTGTATCTCTCAGTATCTGTCTGATCTGAGCCAAGCGGCACATGCTGGGCCCAGGCAGCTTCCCAACACCAGAGAAGAACTACCGTAATGTCATTCCTCTTTATGTAAAATCCTGAGTTTACTGCACTGTCTATGGCAACGTAACGTATGTCAGTTTGGAGTCCATTGCAAAGTTTGTCACTGAAAACCAACCCAGTCCTCTGGGAGTTGGTTTTCAATGGCACTATTGAAACAAGAAAAGTGGAAAAAAGACCAAGTCCATGTGAGGTGGGTCGGGTAAGAGCTGAGGCCCCTCTTTGTGTGATGACCCCATTGCTCCAGAGGCATTGTGGGTGTACTGTGTAGTGTTTAGCAGAGACATTTATGGGACAAGTTAAAAACAGTTCACGCAGCTACTATCTGTCATCTGCTTTTAAAGGTGTAATGTCACCAAGCACCATGCCCACTGTCAGACCAGGCAATGTTAACAGCTCATATTTGTAAGGCTGCTGCTATGGAAAATAGTAATTTTTGTTATTATATTAAACATTTTTTAAAGTTTAAAATTTACACACCAGGCCATATTCTTAAACATTTCATCCTCAAATGTTTACAGATCCCAACTTTATTTTTAATATTTAATAATTTATTAATTGCATTATACTGATAACTTGTACTTGTAAAAGCTGATCACTCCTGAGCAGGCTATGAACAGAATGAAGATTTGTAGTTAATGGCCTTCAATAACAAAAATTAATATACACCGTAGTTTCACACTGATCATTATCATTATTTAGACTGGACTTTCCTTGTCGCACTGGATCAATAAAGTCCTGAGCTAATCTGTCCTGTTCTATTTATAGTGGTCTGTAATGTGTTGAACAGAGCCATGGCCTGTCTCCAGCTCTTTGGCACTCCTCTCCCGCTGCAGTCGCTCGCTTAAGATCTCATCATTTAGACTTGTTAGTCTGTCATTGTCCCGATAAAGTTACAGGGAGCTCTGGCTCGCATAGATGACAGTGTCTTTCCTAACTGTGTCAGTTTACTAACCCTTATGTATGCTATGGATGGGGCTAGGAGATAGGGCAAAGCTATTAATAATAACAACAGTTACAATAATTATAATGATTATTTTTCAGTTAGATTTTATTTCTTATAGCCTAGTTATAATAGATCTTTTACAACAGCTTACACAAATGAGTGCTTTCCAGTTGCTTTTTTTTTTCTTCTCAAGTCTGAAATGTGCTCCAAACATATTTGTAGACCTGTCTGTTAAAGTGCCCCAAGCAAATCAGATTTGATCAGTTGAATCATGTTTGATTAATTGCACATCTTAATATTTCTATTAATATATAAAGTTAATATCTGTTTTTGATCAAATTATACCTCACACGTGATCCCGCAATCTGCGTTTAATCTCAGAGTTTGCATTCACAAAACACAAAACGTCTTTGAATGAATAAATGAAATAATACGATAATGAATAAACTAGAATTAGTTTTAAAGTTAAAATCGATCAAATAAGCATATTAGAAGAAAAAATGTGTCGCTCCATTAGCTGGACCTTTTCATTCAACACCTCGATGATTAGTCAGGGACTAACAGTTGTGAACAAAGATGAGTCACCTGTCATTGACACTGACCCCAATGACTTGGGGTGACATGGGAGAATTCTTTGTATTGACAATTATGTTTTATATTTTAGTTCATCAAGACCAAATAAAAATGCTCCTACGAGAAAATGCTGACCCAGGAAAGACTTTTGCAGATTGTTAATTGTTGTCATAACAATTGAAAGTAGATGACTCATCTTTTGTATAGAGTCACCTAATTCCAGGTAATCCCAGATGATCTTTTTGTCGCCTGGCTAGTAACCATATAAATTTCTCATAGGTTACGGTACTTAGCACTAAGTACGGGAGTGCCTGGGGGAACCTCACCCAGACACCGGGAGAAACGTGCATACTCGGCACAGACCCTTTTTGCTGTGAGTTTAATCAGAGTAATGCTATGATGCCTTTAGCGTATGGTCATTCATAGTCAGACTACATTAGACCCAATCAGTTAATTGGATACAAACTGTGGTCAGCCACCATGGAGGATTCAAGGTTACGGTTTTGTTTGTTTTTCCTGATCTTTCGATAATAATTAACAACTGTACAGGATATTTCAGTATAATGTGGTTTAAGAACAGAGAGCCTGTGCATTGTGCAGCAGTGTGTCTGCACAGTAAGTGGTGGATGCTGCCGCGATGTGCCTTGTTTGGTATTATTTACAGCTCTGCTCTCAGGTGCTGGGTCCTGATTGACTGTGGCCCACCGCCTACATCCTGTGTCTTTTGTTGGCGCACCTTCCCGTTTCTATGGGAACCTGCAGCAGCATAGCCATCCATAGCTCAGGAGCATTTCTAAGAGGTTTGGTCTATTGACCATATGTGGTGGTGCAGTTTTATGCATAATTTTATTTTGTATACAGTTTTCAAGCGAGTAATTATTCTGAGGATTTGAGAAGGGAAGATTAAAAGTCATAAATTTGCTTACCATTTAAATGCAGTACCTGTGTTTTATATTAGCTTAGGTTGTTTTCACACTGGCACTAGCTAGATCGACGTGAAAAAGCATTTGCTCCGAGTGCTGTGCACTTGGGCCACTGTGAACCCAACAGTCACATTCTGGACCGCATTAAAAGCGCTCCGAGCGCGCTTGAAGTAAGTGGTCTCGGAGCGGCTCCACTCGCACTTTGGAGCGAGGCAAGTGCGGTGTGAACACGGCCAAACTCGGGCCGACCTATGCAGTCCGCAGTGCAAGTAAAAGTGCTTGGAATTGGATAAAAAAAAAAAGCACTGGGATCGTATATAGTTGTATGAATGGGCGCCGCAGAGCTGCTGTTTCACATGTTCGTCTGACAAGGCAATTTGGATCAACTTAATATCAGCGACAGTCTCCTCCTGCCTTTGTCTGCACAGGGGAGAGTGGGTCTGTCTGTGTCGTTCAAAAAGCTTTTTCTTCTCCGCCACCAGCGCGTACAGTTCTCACGGTGTAATTAGTCACAGGGGAAAGAAAAGATTATCATGTATAGCAGAAGCAAGCGCGTGCATGTATATTTGGTCTGCTTGAAGCGCGTTCTGCGCTGATGGCCTCACTCATGGTGTTTGGGGTGAATGATGCGCGGTGTATGTGAACAAGACCGACACAAAAATAAACAAAACTACACCTAGTGTGCACTAGGGTCGCGCCGCAGAGCCACTAATAAGTGTGAAAACGACCTAAAAGAAATCAAGTGTGCCAGTCTGTGTGAGTGAATGGTGCAGCCCACCCCCTCTGCAGGGGGTACACTCCTCCAAAGTACAGAGCTTATTATGATATCCAGTATCATTCAAGGATAATATGCAAATTAAACTCTCACAGTATCATACTTAATATAACCTTTTTTGTCACAAATGTGTTTTTTATCAGTAGATAGTGGAATTGGTGCCTAATCAGTTTTATCTGTGCAATCATTGTTTTGTCTGGTTACTTTACGCACCGCTTCAGTGGATGTCTTTTTTGAAAAGTCTGGCATTTACATGCACTCAGGAGGTCTTCAATGAAATTGTTATGACTTTTTCTGTTTACATTGTGGTACCCCATACTTTTAACACAGTACAACCATTCTGAGTAGCTGTATACAGTAATCTCTTAAATGGAGCCTCTACTGCAGCAAAAGTTGTGAAGTTTTCACTTGCAATCTAATTTGAGTCCCAGTGCAGCTGAATGAAACTACTGCCTCAAAACGAACTGATACAGCAGATGGTTACTTTAAAGGTCCTATATTACACAAAACTGACTCTTGTGAGCTTTAAGCCACGTTAGAATATTACCTCATCTCATCAAAAACATATCTGGAGTTTTGTTTCATTCACACATGTTTGAGTAACCCTTTATTATTTATTTGTTTACATCTTCAAAGCTCAAAATGCTTGTAGTTTTCAAGTTAACAGCCACCTTTTACCTTTTGTAGAGATAGGCAATTTCCAGGCTGAAATCATCTAAATGATGGTGTATGGACTTTTAGAGTAATATAGGCCCTTTAATGCAAAACACTCAAATCCTCATTGATCCTTTCAGGTCATAGACCTGGACACAGTGTGTTCAGTGGAAGAGTAAGTGGACATCTAACGATTATATTGATTAAAATTGTATTTGTTAGATAGTAATCAGCCTCCCCCTAAAGACAAGATGTCAGCAGCCCCCAGTTCACCTTTCAGTATCTGTCAATAATCCACCCCCAAAATATATATGTTCCCCTTGGTTCTCATTCTCCTAGCATATCTTTGCTTGTGTAGACATACTTGATTTGCTCTAATGCCTCCTGTGTACAAACCCGTTCAGACACACTTGAGTTGTTGTAATGCCCCCTGTGTGCAGACCCCTGTGAGGACACTCTTGAGTTGCCCTAACGCACCCTGTGTGCAGACCCCTGTTTCTTGTGTGAGGCATACAGTGTTAATGCAGGGTATCTTTGCTGAGGCCACTGACTGCCCCAGGGCATCTTTGCTCTGTCTCCACAGCAATAGACAAATCAGTCCAGTGGACCCAGTGTGCGTGAAACCCATCTCATCTGCTCTGCACACGCCCTTGTTTACGACTACAAACTTTTATGTCTTTGTCAGAACTGATAAGAAATTTTTACAATAATCAGGAATTTTCCTTTTATGGTTGTGAGTAATGTACAGGGCGACAGCAGCAGTAGAATAGTAACGGCAGCTTTCACAGTTCAATGATGGAACCACTAATCGATTATAGAAAGTATTTATGAAAAATCTAAGCTTTAATATTTAGACCACCTTAGATGAACCTGAATCAAGGTATATTTTTATTTATCAATTTTACTTATTAGTGAATACATTGTGATTACTTGCATGTAAGATCATCACTCAGATTCTTCAGCATGCAGATGTTGCTTTTGCTGGTGTGACCCATAAGCTCCATTTTGACAAGTACAGTCATTCCTGTGGAAGTCGTATCCTCTCCTGACTCTGTCATTACCAGCTCTGTCTTGGTGTAATTAGGCAGTTTGCTGTGTGTTTGTGGTGATTGGGAAGGGCTGGCATTATTCTGTGCTGCAAGTCGCAGCGAGCGCGGGAAGAAAAGCTTGAATGAGGAGGTATACCTCAGGCCAAGATTCCCTCTGAGTAATTAAAAGGCATGGCTCATAGTTTTACCTTGTGATGTCTGCCTATATAAAATGCTTCATTGGAGCCATCGTGATTAGTACTACATTTAATAAAATGTTTTCCAGTTTATTGCGGACATCCTTTTGACCCAACTTACATGTTTACATCCATTTGAAAGAACACTCAGATGGCATGTGAAGTGTCTTTTACCTAGGTCACTATGACAGTGCATTAATTACCGTCAGTTTACGCTAGTTTATCGAAAATGTAACTATTCTTCTTTTTTCTAATAAATTAGAAAGAAACCAAACACTAAATAAACCTTTTGTTTAGGTTTTTTCTACCATGTATAGTTTGACAGAGGCTCAGGACTGTATTACTAAGCAGCACTATGCAGTGACTTTGAGGCGCGCTCCATTGGCTCTCTCATCAGGCACCTCAGACTCACAATGCAGCCTTTTTGCAGCCTCTGCAGCTGGGCCTGGATAATCTGGGATTGGTCCTGAGAGTAGATCACAGGACAGTGCTCCGGATGAGGAAGGACTTTGTCAGAATTGGAGTCTTTGGCCTGGTTGTGCGCGTGGGCCTACAAAACAAAGGCATGATACATCTACTTTAACACGTGTACAGGGATTTTATTTACTGTGCGGTTTTCTGATTTGAGTGAATACAATTATGAAATCTTGTCAATTTTGAAACAAATCCAACTTGTTTTTGAAATATTTGTCATTTAAAAAATGTAAATGTGAATCTTGGATAAGCGCCCTCTGTGGTCTTTAGAAATGATGTACTGATAGAAGTGGATTATAATTATTTTATTCCTGATTTTGACTTTGCAAGTGTACAGAGTTCTGTATGTATTCACTGTGTGTTCCATTACAGTGTGTCATATTAGACCCATCAGCACTTGGGAGATTAGTCTCAATGGAAGAAATCCCCTGTCACGTCACTTCACCTCACCTTATCCTCCCTCACCACACTCTCTTTCTCTTCACTTGCTTTTATCACGATTTGCCACCTTTAGACTGACTGTTGAAGGTAGAAAATGTTTGTGAAAGCTAATAGTCATTTCTCTTCTGTGCTTTCAGATCTGTAGTTATTTAGTTTTAATAAGAAGAAGAGGGTTGACTGTTCTGCTGGTCTTTGATGGACCCCTGAAGTCCCCGTCACGTGAAGGCATGATTCTACAAGCCGAGGACTGTTGCTACATCCGCGGCGTGCATCTGGGGCCCCTGCTCGTCTTCTCTCCCAGAAGCCCATCTAATATGGGCTGCTGGCCCCCTTTGGACGCAGTGCTTGTCCTGCCCTGAGCTCCCCTGGCGTGCTATGAACAGCTACAGAGACAGAGGAGTCACATGCACCTCCTCGGACCTTCTGGATGGAGGCGGAGGGGCACAGACTCCCTTTCGTCACACGTCCAATGGCCACTCTGCTCCTAACGCCACTGACCCCTCCCTCCAGCCACGCGTCTCTGTGCCGAAAATGGGTGTGCGTGCCCGTATTGCTGAATGGCCACCCCGACGTGCTCAGTCCAGAGAGTCGTTGCTGGAAAACGGTCAAAGTGGAGTCAACCACCATGGAGACGACAGCTCCACTTCTGTTACGTCATCGGTTCTTTCATCAGAAATCGGACTTGTGCGGGGAGGAGTTGCCCGGTTGCCAAGGCGACGCTCAAAAGACGTGGAGTTCAGAGGTGGAGGGTTTGTCATGGATAGGGGTTCCCCATTAAGCCTGCGTGTTTTTCCCCCTCTGAGACAGCGCTCCAACAGTGAGATCACACTCAGTGAACAAGATGAGAATGAGGTAAGTTAAGATTCAAGAGTTTACTTTCATTGTTACAAATAACTGCGAAATTACATTAGAGCATTAAACAAAGAGGATGAATCGTTGCTATCCACTGGTTTGTTTCAGGTGGAGGTGCGAGGTAGCATGGGGGCCCTTTTTAGAGAATATGGCAGCACTTCTTCCATTGATATCCAAGGCATTCCTGAGCAGAGTTTCTTTGACATGCTCAACCAGTTTCACCAGGAGAGGCCTGACCAGCGCAGCTCTGCCCCCGTTCGCCTCCGAGAGCTCCTGAGCGCCCCAGACTCTCCACCTAGTGCACCCCTCCCCCCGTCCTCCTCACCTGTTCCCAGTGTGGACGATCGAGTGACAGGAAGGAGGGATGGGGCAGAAAGAGTTAGGAAGAAAAGTGGTGGAACAGAGTCATCACTGGGAACCTCCTCATTGTTTCGTAAACTTCGGAGTTCGAGCCGAGGAGAGCTTGACGGAGGAAGAGGAGAGACAGATGATGGACGAGTTGCTTTGGACTCCTCCTACAGGCCATGGGTCTGTCCAAAGAGTCTAGTTCACTTTGACGCTCAGAGTATCTTGTTTGACCTTCATGAGGTTGCAGCTCAGCGTGGCTATGTGGCACAGAGAAGGAACACCGCAACAGGAGCCTCTGCTGCCTCAGCGTCCCTGTCTGTCTCTAAATCGTCAGTCCCTGTTAACAATGAGCCCATTTATTCTAGCATTGAGGATCTTCCCCTAAGTGTTGACCCCGGATCATATGGATCATCTTTGGGGCTGGACCCTCTGGATGGGCCCACTGCAGCACATAGCCCAAGCCAAATGCTACTGTCCTGTCCCCATTTCCTCAATGAGACGGGGGACT
Organism: Periophthalmus magnuspinnatus; assembly: GCF_009829125.3. Classification (NCBI taxonomy): domain Eukaryota; kingdom Metazoa; phylum Chordata; class Actinopteri; order Gobiiformes; family Gobiidae; genus Periophthalmus; species Periophthalmus magnuspinnatus. The sequence continues at coordinate 9,102,425 of NC_047138.1, forward strand.
ACTGGGAGCGTAACATCAGCTTTCTGAGCTCCTCTTCCGAGCGAGGAGGAGAATCTGGTGGAGAGGCCACGAGAGGCTGGCTTAGGAAAAGTAATGCCAGTGTCTCGGTGCTGGAAGTGCCTATTGAACAACAAGTAACCAGACTTGAAAGATTGAAACAGTACTGCATTGAACATGTAGACTTGGGGGCTCGCTACTACAGAGACTGTTTCCATGGAAAAGGTAACTTCATAGTTTACAGGCTATTTTTTTTACTCATTCACTGCATACAGCTAGCATGACCTTGCATAACACCAAATGATGAAAACATACAACAGTGTGCATTTGCTGCTCACATTCTTAGAAAATATACATCAAACTGTTTTGGTAATTTCAAAGAAAATGTAAGAAGCAGAAACAGTGGATATATGAGAGTATGAATGAGGCCTGGAGCCACTGCAATAAAAATTATCATTCCAAAAACAAGTTTCTTTGCTCTGTCCGCTGACATTTGGCTGACATATTTTGTCTAAAGACATTAAAAGAAGCTACGCAGTGCTGTGTGCTCATGAGCACCTGGTTGGTTTGGTCTTCTAGTCTAATTAACTGTGGAGGAATACTTGTCTGTCCAGATTCCTTTTTATAAGATAGCAGAAAAGAAATGCACAATGCACACTTCTGACAGTTTTGTCACCTTTTATTGAATATACACCACTGCCACTGATCATTCATTATCCAGAAATCGTAAAAAATCTGATATACTATATTATACTATAATATACTGAGTTTTGTTCAACTGAAAATGAACACTGTAATTACATGTTTATTTTTGCTTTTCCCAGAGCATTCAAACTATTTTGGTACAGATGATAAGTTGGGCCCTGTGGCGGTGAGCATCCGCCGAGAGAAACTGGACGACACCAAAGATCTTAAAGACCAGTACCAGTACCGCTTAATTGTCAGAACAAGTGAGGTATGTGGATACATTATAAAAATATACATAAAGCTAATAATCACATTTTATTTCTTGTATCTTTACATTGCCATGAAGAGGTAAGCTAAGTTACCTGCTTATTCAAAATGTTGACGGTGACCAAATTTGAGAATCATGAGATGACGAGTTCACCAAAAAAGCATATTGTCACAGGAATCACAATTCAGTATTTATCACCATATCACCCAGCCCTAATTGAAACCAAAGCTCCATGATCAATTTGGATTACCTGTAATACAATGAATACTAAACATACCAAAGAATATGGTTTTATTAAAAAGGTCACTTTTATTGTTGTGTGGCAGACCTGTCTGTGACTGGTGCCAGGTTATTTTAGGTGGATTACATAGCTGCCTGGCCTCATCATCTTAGCTCTCGTTTAACAATGGAGCCTCTCCACTGCCTAAGTACACAGAGCTCAGATAGCACACACTGGGCCTGCTATTCCCACATTGAGCCAGTGATTGAGTGTGGATTTTATTCCCTCCCATTTGAAGCTGTGTCTTAGATATCTACCATAAGTCATTTAATTGTGTGCAACAGTCCTGACACAGCAAGGTGGAAGGCCTCAGTCATGTTACACAAGCACACCCAGCTGAGTGCACTGTTCTCGACTGAAGTGTGAGTAGAAAAGCTTCTCACTCAGGTTTGGCTCCTTTGTGGCACACTCTTGTCTATGGCCTCTGCTACTATTACAATGTAATTTTTTATGAAGCCATGTGTGTGTAGTTCTGTTCAAGAACACCTTAAAATCCTCTAGAGTGCATCTCTATGTCATAAGCCTTTTGAACCAATTTTCACAAAGGAGTACTACCGGATCTGACTAGTGATTGACTGCCATGATTTCATGTGATCAATGTTCATATGTTCATGTATCGTTATTATTATTATTGTTTGTGTGTCTAAAAAAAAAGTTTGTAATGCTGGTATATATTCTTTTACAGCTGGTCACTCTACGAGGGTCTATTTTAGAAGATGCAGTCGCATCCACCTCACGACATGGCACTGTGAGGGGTCTGCCCCTGAAGGAGGTCCTGGAGCAGGTGGTCCCAGAGCTTAGTGTGTCCTGCTTAAGACTTTCCCTGGGCACACCCAAAGCCACGGAGCAGCTCCTCAAACTCGACGAACAAGGGGTAGGTTATTGACCCATAATTGAGACACTGGGTTGCATCAGCTAGTGATTGGTTTGTCTAATAATAATTACTATTATTCTTATTACATTTTGTCTACATTATCTTGCCTTACAAACCAGTGTAGTACAAGGCAACATTTGGGTTGAGTGTGTTGACTTAACATGGCGCTAGACAATCTGAGAAGTACAAGAGCACTATTAGATTAATATATGTTGCTAATAATATGTTGTGCACTATGTTTCTGATATGTTTAGTTGAGTCAAAAGCACAAAGTTGGTGTACTGCTGTGCCGTGCCGGCCAAAGCACAGAAGAGGAGATGTACAACAATGAGGAGGCGTCCCCCGCCTTCGCTACATTCCTGGAGCTGTTGGGGGAGCAGGTGCTTCTCAAAGGATTTACCAAATATGCTGCGCAGCTTGACACAAAAAGTATGCACTAGTATAAGAACTATTTACAAACAAAATGTCAAATTAGGTAATAATGTATTTTTGTCATCTTTCTAGCTGACTCCACTGGTACTCACTCCCTATACACTTCCTATCAAGGCTATGAGATCATGTTTCATGTATCCACAATGCTACCATACATGCCCAACAACCCACAGCAGGTAAAAATTTACTTTTGAGTTTGTATTCTATTAAATTTTCATATTTTATTTCAAACACCATGTCCTGTCGTCTTGACTTATATAGTTTTTGTGTGTTTAAGAAAACTGCATTTTTATTGTATATCTCATTTGAGGCAAAACCTATACATATGTATCGGCATACCATAACAATATGTCAAAAAATGTGCTTTTAATAAAGTAACAGCTACAAGTAGCATATCTTAATTAGAGCCTCTAGATGGCAGCATTGTTATGAGAATAGTTTGTCTACCTGTATTTTTCTGTGTACAAAAGAGCCTAATCCTACTTAAAAATTTAGATTTTTAAGAATTCAGAGCTTTACATCGGCTCTGGTGTGGGAGTAAAAGTGCTCAAATATGTGCAGTAGGGGTTTGTGTCAGTCCACAGTGGAGCAGATTACATAAGTGTTTTTTGTTTTTTTTCACACTTCCCGCTGCAGATGAAGTGCATTGGCAGGCCTCACATTATCCTGCTTGAACACAGAAGCCCACACTGAGCTGTTGTTAAAATAGCAGTCCTGTAGTGAATGTCTGGATCATTTTAATTTACAGACTTTTCAATCACAGGATCTATCACAGAACTTTGAAGATGTCCTTAATAGTATAATGAGAAAATATTTCATGCTTTTGTCTTGTTTCAGCTCCTAAGAAAAAGACACATAGGCAATGACATAGTGACTATCATCTTTCAAGAACCTGGAGCTTTGCCCTTTACCCCTCAGAACATACGCTCACATTTCCAACACGTCTTTGTCATCGTCCGAGTGCATAATCCCTGCTCTGAAAACACCTGCTACAGGTACAGTCCCTAATCACTGATAATGTGTATTAACTATTTTTGGACATTTTTTATTGGTGTTTACGTTTATGCTTTCAGTGTTGCTGTGACAAGAATGAAGGATGTGCCACCTTTTGGGCCACCTGTACCAAGTGGCATTGTGTTTCGTGACCCAGAAACCTTTCGCAACTTCTTATTAGCCAAAGTTATCAATGCGGAGAATGCTGCCCATAAATCAGAGAAGTTTCACACTATGGCAACTCGAACACGCCAGGAATACCTTCGTGACCTAGCAGAAAACTATATCAGCAGCACACCACTGGACTCAGTGGGTAAACTGAATAACCTTATTTCTCTGGCATCTAAAAAACGTGAGCGCTCAAAGGCTCGAGAGGGAGCCGAGCTGGGGGCTGCTGGAGCAGTGGCTTGGAGGGTCCAGGCTCAGGACTTTAGTGGAGGGGGGACTGAGCTGCCCTGTGCCTTGGGTGTGTCAGCAGAATATGTGCTTCTAATCGACTGCTCCACCAAAGAAGTGGTTTTCAACTGTTTCTGTGCCGATGTTATCGGCTGGACACCAGAGAGACTTTCTCTGAAGATTTTCTATGGCAGAGGGGACCACATCTCTGTGCGAGTCCCAGAAGGCTGTGCACAAGATATCAGGGAAATTGTGCAACGCTTAAAGGTTGGGTCCTATTTTCAGTTGTGAAATCCAAACAAGCGTAATCCATATTGAAGTTGCTTTGAGTATATTCAAATAATGTATTACCTTATTTAATTTCCTTTGCCTATTTTTGAACAGTCTCTAACAGTGGGATGTGAGACTGTCGATATGACATTGAGAAGAAATGGTCTAGGCCAGTTGGGCTTCCATGTGCGTCTGGATGGAACAGTGGCTGAGGTATGATCCATCATCCTCAGTTGTGGTGCTTTGATTCAGTTCATAGACTACAGTGTAAAGGAGCATTCTGTTTGCTATACAGGTTGAGGAGTATGGCTTTGCGTGGCAGGCAGGACTGAGGCAAGGCAGTCGTTTAGTGGAGATTTGCAAAGTTGCAGCTGTGACGCTTTCCCATGAGCAGATGATTGACCTCCTCAGGACTTCAGTCACTGTCAAAGTGGTCATTATCCCACCTTATGAAGAAGGAAAGCCTCGCAGGTGGGTTAAGGAGATTTTTTTCTTTTTGTAACTAGTGTAAGCATGTATGTGAAACTGCATTTGTTAATTTTTTTAATTCAACACACTCATTATTATTTTAGCATAATTTGTTGCTTCCTGGATCAATGTTTTGCAAACCATATACATTCTCACATTGTGACTGCTATTTTTTGAAATAGACTGAAATAATAGTTTAATATAATAAGTTTGGTAATTGTAAAATGCTTTTGATTGTCAAATACAGACCACATCACAGGCTTACACAATACATAAGTCTTGTATTGAACACAATAAGTATAAGTATGACCATTTTTGAAGGAATGATCCAAACAGCAGATCCTCAAACATTGAACCATATCATTATTTGTTTGGACCGCGTTTTATGTGGCATGTTTGTAAACCTAATCCATTCAACAGGCAACAATAATGCTTATGTTTTAGTAATACCACCACATTTATAAGGTTCATCTTAATTAGTTTCTCTTGAAAGAGACAATAAATCAGGAGAAAACATCAGATTTTTAACAGCATTTTTAAACTAAAATTCAAAAATGTTGTGATGTAACATGAATGCCAACTATTGTTCTCTGCATTCTCTCTCTCTCGCTTTGACTTGTTTGTCTTTGTGTGACAGGCAAGCACATTACATCATATCTACACAAAACTATGCACATAATTGTGTTATACAGAAGAAAAATGGTTAAAAAAAAAAAAAAAAAAAGGAGAAGGCTGGAGCATATAGTTAGGAAGAGGAGTGCTCTGTGAGGAGGATGTGTCTCAGCACCATGAGACTGAAAGATGTGGGTGGAAGAGTGAAAGAGTTGTTAGTGTGTTTCCTATGCATGCTGCTTCAGTTGTGGGCAATTGCAATGGATAATCCTGCACCAGAGAATATGGGATTAATCTTGTGCATCATTTTGGCCATTTTAAACAACGACACGAGGCTGGACATCTCCACATATGTGTTCCACTTGTCAGGTGCAAGTAGCAAAATCTATTGATTTTGCAAATTTGTATTGTAGTTAAGTATGCATGTTGTCTGTACTGTCAGGCTATTTTATTTAGTTATTTTGCAAACAGCATTTTATTCAGAAATGATTTGTGCTATAGTTGTTGTAAAATTTCTACAATCTTTCTCATTAACATTGCATTTCCCATTTTGTCTGCCTGGGCAGCAACTGTTCCTGTCAGCCATCTGGTTTGTCTTTTTTGCCCACCCCAATTTGTTTGCCGTGTGCAGCACAATGCTTCTATTCTCATATTACAGTCTGTATTCCAATTTTATATTTGATAAGGTTAGGCACTTCATAATTGATGAGAATGATTGTCATAATATTATTACGTCATAGAAGACAAAGGGAAAATACTGTCGTGAATGTCTGTTTGTTTTTACTTTTTTCCCTTTGATCACCAACATGTTCACTTGACCTGTGTGACTATATCTATCATTGAACTTAATGAATATACTGCAGATGGATAAGGTTTAGGGGAAGAATCTATAGATATAGTTTTGTGAGCTGTGAAATATAAAATAAAATGTACGTTATGAGAGCATCGTAATGTATTCAAGTATATAGCGCAGAAATGAAGCTTGAGATCAAAGTAATAACAGCTAGTTTGTCATTCTTTAATTTATAATGAACTGGATGTTTTGTCAGGGGCTGCACTGAGGAGTATGAGATAAAGACCATGGAACAAAAACCAGAACCCGAGCCCCTGGCAGCTGGGTACCGGCCGTCCCCTCGACCCATGTGGCGTTGGGATAGCCCACCCATTCCCACAGGTTTCCAAAGCACACCTAATGCACAGCGCTGGACGCCCATGGGACCTCCACCTCCAGCGTTACCACGACAACATAAGGCAATGATACCCATCCCATATAGGGAGCCTCAGCACACCAATCCTAAGAGGTAATTAAAAATGCCAGTGTATTTTCGGTTAGTAAATAAATCATAGCTCAGTATATTTATAGTCAAATTCACCACCCTCATGTTTCAAATATGTATAAATGTTATCCTCTGGTTAAACCTTGGTCTGCTTTTTTGTCTCAAGGCCAGTAAGTTACCCAGAAAACCACTACTGCCTGTCACCTGTTGGAGGTGACCGGATGCTACCGTACAGAAATCCTTCAGCCAGTTTTTCTTCCCCCTCTTCTGGCCTCTCTTCACTGGTACACCCAGGAATCACACCTGGACCATTTGTACGCTACAAGCCTTCACCTGACAGGTGGGTGTGCATTAGTATTGCTGACCATTCACATATTGAATATGGAATTTTAATATTTTTAATCTTTTACTGGTCTAATGATTTTGATTTTGAGACACTGAAATAAAAGATCTGCTGTGTGGGTGGCTCTTCCTGACAATCTGGCGGCTAATACGATTTAGTTCCACCTGCAGAATTTTTTATTTTTTTTTATCAAGACACAGTTGAGACCAGATATTTACTAAAATAAATATAACAAAATTTTATAAAAAAGACACATACACTTTTTATCACTGTCTGACATGAAATTCGATTAAACTTTTATGTTTTAGGTAAATTAGGATTACTAAAGTTATTTATGTTTGCTAAAAGCCAGAATAATGAGAGAAGGATTTTCCAAAGGGAATTTTTTTTTATCACTTTCTTCACAGTCAGAAGTTTACATACTGGTACTTTACATACAGTAAGATTACTATGTATTTAAACAATTTGGGAAAACCCAGATGATGATGTCATGTTTTTAGACAACATTTATTGACAACATTTGAGTTAGAGACAGACCTGTGGATGTATCTGAAGGCACACCTGAAACACACTGCTTCTTTGTGTAACATCATAGAAAAGTCAAAAGAAATCAGCCAAGCTATCAGGAAGAGACACAAGTCTGGGTCATTCTTGGGTGCGATTTTCAAATGCCTGAAGGTGCCACGTTCATCTGTACAAACGATTATACCCAAGTATAAACATCATAGGAATGTCCGGCCATCATACTGCTCAGGAAAGAGACTTGTCCTGTCTCCTATGAATGCGGTTTGGTTTGAAATGTGCATATCAACCTAAGACCAAAAGCAAAAGACATCGTGAAGATGCTTGCTGATGCTGGTAAGTCATTATCCACAGTGAAACAAGCACTGCTTTTATAGAATTGAACTGTTTGGCCATAATAAGCATCATTATCTTTGGAGAAAAAAACCCACCCAACAACAACTCAACTGTGAAACATGGGGGTGGCTGCATCATCTTGTGGGATTGTTTTGCTGCAGAAGCGACTGGCGCACTTTACAAAATAGATGGCATCATGCAGACAGAAGATTATGTGTAAATGCTGAAGCAACATCTCAAGACATCAGCCAGGAAGTTAAAGCTTGGGCGCAAATGGGTTTTCCAAACAGACAATAGTCTGAAGCATACTGCCAAACTGGTTACAAAGTGGCTTAAGGATAACAAAGTCGATGTTTTGGAGTGGCCATCAAAGTCCTGCTCTCAATCCTATTGAAAATGTATGGGCAGAGCTAAAAAGGCATGTGTGAGCAAGACAACCTATAAAATTGGCTCAGTTACACCAGTTCTGTCGGGAGGAATGGACAAAATTCCTGCCAACTATTGTGAGAAGCTTGTGGAAGGATATCCAAAACGTTTAACCCAAGTCATTCAGTTTAAAGGCAATGGTGCCGTATGTATGTGTGTATGTTTGTGTGTGTGGGTGTGTGTGTGGATGGATGGATGGAATTTAGCAAATGCAAATAATTTTGGTAATCCTAATTGACCTAAAACAGGAAAGGTTTAGTCTGATTTTATGTTGGACGGCGACAAAAAGCAAATGTGTCTTTTTATATAGTGTATGTAAACTTCAACTGTATTCCCCGTCATGTTTGTATTTGATGACTATAGTTTGTGTGACTTATGTCAACATTTTTCTTATCAGATTTGGAACAGTACCTCGAGCTCTGCCTTTTGAGCCCCATTTTAGTGTGGACATCAACTCCAGTGAATCTGGCTTCACTAGTCAGGACAGCACCATGGAGCGCTGCAAAACAGGTTCAGTTCATGGATTTTGCTCTGAGTGATTACATGTAGAAATAGTTGAGTGTAATTGTGTGTTTGTTGGTGGGGGACGCTAGAGTTAAAATGTGCCATAAGTATTTAATCCTCTTTGCCAACTGTGGAGGTTTGGTGTAATTTGCGTTAATCCTGTGGGTCTGTGTTTTGTGTATAGAGCCTCTCTGGCATGTCCCATCCTCTTCGTCCCGTGGTCAGCCTGGTGCGGGGCAGAGAAGACTAAGGCAGGATGCTGCTGTGAAAGACTCTCCGAACAGACACTCTAAGGTTAGTATAGCCTCCTCTTTAGTTATATCTATTTTAAATAGATGTTTGAATGTGAGTTTGCTTAAAATGTGTCATCTTTGCAGGGAGAGATTCAATACTCCAGCCACTCTAGCAGTAATACACTGTCCAGTAACGCCTCCAGTAATCACAGTGATGAGCGCTGGTTTGATGGAGCTGGAGAGAGAGTTGACCCATCTGAGACTGACCCAGACTTAAACAAGGGGGGCTCCAATGACAGTGGCATCGACGCTTCCACACACTACAATAACAGTCTACACGGGAGCATGCCCAACAACCATCCACATAAAGCTATGCACAGCTCAGCCACCTATAATGCCATCCAAGAGCTTTCGGTGGGACGGGGCAGCGGCACAGGGGAGAGCAAGAGCAGGGAATCATCACCCAAAGGCTATCGCACAAGGACCTTTCCACCTCCAGGGTCAAGTGTTGAGAAAAGGGACATGTATAAACCGAGGTAAAATTATTATTCAGAATTTATGACACTGTAATTACTACTATCTCCAGAAGAAAGTAATTAGAATAACATATCAATCAGATATGCATATTCATTATGTATTCACATCGGATACATCAGGGATTAAAACCACTTAATCCTACTACTGATGATCCAAAGAGATCCTGTGCTGCTGCATTACTTTACTCTGCGTTTACAGCAACAGTTTTGTCTCTTATCAAAATCATATATACTTCCCACAATTGGCAGTAAACCTGACTATGATTTTTTTTCTCTGGCAGATGTTCTTTTCCTTATGTTGTTGGTGAATTTCAGATGAAAAACTTTGTTTTCCATTCAGGGCCTACACTCCTCAGGGTTACAAGACTCCGGCAGCAGAGAAGACGCGGCCTGTGCGAGCTGCTACCACAACACCAACTTCAGCTCAACACAGCTCCACCCTTCTGTCTACCTCTGCTCCAAAGTCTTCCTATGGGAAAAGTAGGCCTGTAACCTGGCAGGTGGAAGACTCCACTTCTGAAAAAAAGTAAATTGAGACCTATATCTTCTCTGTACTATATATTGATGTACGAACATTGACTTTTATTGCCTCTCTGTCTCCAGACAAGTTGACACAAACTCAAAGAATGTATTTGGTCAGCCACGATTGCGCGCATCATTGAGGGATTTGCGATCTCCAAGACGAACATACAAGAGTACAATAGAAGATGACTTGAAGAAACTCATTATAATGGATAACCCTGGAGAAGCTCCAGAGAGAGAAACTGTGAGAACGACAATAATATATGATCTGTCATTTCAAATGTTGACAGAAAGTCACTGGTCTCCTGTTTCTCAGTCTCCCAGATGTACACTGCAACGTACCTTCTCTGACGAGTCATTGTGCAGTGGACGCAGAGACGCTAGCTTTGCCAACTCTGAGAATCAAAGCACACCCACTGATGTGCTCTTCACCTGTACTCTACCCACACGCAGACAAGCCTCCTCCAACAACCACTCCAGCCAACTTCAGAACAAGAAGGGTATGTTTACTGTACAAAGATTGAGGTTTCTACTTAATTCTACTAATATTTTTGTCTGTGCGCAGTCCCTCTGTCAGCGTCGGAACTGTCACTCTCTGAAGTGAGAGACAAGGTTCCCCCTCTGAGAAGGCTAGACCCTGGCCTGATGCCTCTGCCCGATACAGCCTGTGGGCTAGAGTGGTCTAGTTTGGTGAATGCTGCTAAAGCCTATGAAGGTAAGTGTTCACTGTGCCTCACCAATGAGAATGCCCAAAATTCAAATATTATAAAACCAAAGTCTCTTTTTTGTGACAGCACAAAGAGCCGTGTCTCTCTTTTCATTGAATGAGCCTTTGGTTGGTCCAGATTTGAGACCAGCCAGTAGTCCGGTCCCGTTTCAGACTCCTCAGACTCCACGGACAACTCCAACCCTCAGTGGGTAAGTCTACTTACTCTATAGCAAAACAAGGTTGCATTAGGTCAACTGGGCCAAGTTTTATAATAAACAGAAAACATTTGGTCCATGTGCTATGCATCCCACCTGGATGACCGTGAGGTTACACAGAGGTCTCTATTTGAATTATCACATTTCAGTGAATTAAACTAATTCTCTGTCAATAGAGAAGAAACGCCAAATGATTTGTCTGGACGGCTCTTCCACTTGGAAGTGATGTTGAAACAACTTAACAACGATCTGGAGAGAGTAAGTTTGTCCTAAACTGAAAGTTCCCAAACATAGTTTATCATAAAAATTTTACGATTGACCTTTTGCTGCAGGAGAAAAAGGATAAAGTTGTCCTGCTGGCAGAGATGGCAAATCTGAGAGAAAACAATCAGCGCCTTCAAGAGGAAAGTCACACGGCCAGTGAGCAACTGCGGAAATTCAGCTTGCTTTTTACCAACCTCAATAAGGTGGAAAGTGAGCATGAAGAGCACACTGTAGGACATGAAACAGACTCACAAAGGGAGTGAACCGCTGCACAGGAAAAAGTGTATGTATGGGACATGGCAAAATTTTTGTCTTCTATTTTGCTCATGGTTTCTTGCACACTTGGTGGCAATGATGTCACAACTTCAGATTTGACTGGACAGCCTTAAAGACCCTCATATAGACTATATCCCAGTTGTCTGAGCCGCATTATTTTCTATAAAGAGACTCAAGTCTTGTGATATAAAGCTATGCCACAAGGACACCAATAAGAGTATGACCATAGTCACTACTTTTCCTGGAGGCCTAATACTGTTTCTTATCAGCCAAAAAAAAAAAAAAGACTTTACAAACCACATATCCCATAATGCACTAGAGTTTCAATGCTCCACAGGCAGCGTACTGCAGATAAAATGTGACTGGTACGACTGGAAACAACCAATACTGTCAAAATGGTCCCTTGTTGTCTATGTGAGACTGAGGGTAGTTTAAATACTCCGAAGCATTACTGCACAGGTGGTTGTGCACCTGTCTTTTCTGTAACTGTGTGAGACATGGAAGAGTTAGTATGAGAATAAATGAAAGTTATTGTAAATTTCTTATTAGCCCATGGCATTCTGTTTTTGTTTACACGGATGAGAGCGGTCCAGTGATGTGAAATCAAGCCATGGTACGGAGTAGGAAAATGCTGTATTTTCATACACATCAATTAAATAATCTCCTTTTAACTAGTATAACATTTTTACACAAAACCTGTCAACACTGAAGCTTTTATCATACCAATTTGTACGCCTAAACAGAACTATTTATACTCCTAGCCTGCCTAATTATAATGTGTATAAAATCTATTTTTAATACTTGTTTTTTCCATTTGCTGGTGGTGACTGGATATTTTTGCAGTTGGTGCAAAAATCGATTTCACTGCTGTACTTCCGTAAATATCACTAAATTGTACTGAATTTTGCCTTCTTCTGTACTTGTGGAGCACCACAACTCCCTGGTCTGACTGGAACTGTTTTATTAAAACTTCCCCAACTCTCAGGTTCCTCGAGATAAGCTGTCAATACATAATACAAATGTGACTGTGTTTTGGTTAAATAGGGAACAAGTGCTTTAAGAGAAAGCTGGACATACAGCTCCACATCTCCATAACAGTAGTTCAGTCTTACCCCCTCACCTCAGTTGTGTTTCAGTCTTACTTTTTATGTAATTTGTGTAAAGGGGGTCAATACGTTGTTGTAATTTTAAGATATTTATAGCATACACAATGACTCATTAAACCAATCATTGCATTGTGGTTAATGGTATTGTACAAGTAGGATGTTAATAGCTAGTAAATATTTTGATAATTTATTTTAACCTGTTGGCCAATGTTGCAAATTTGTGAAGAGGGTACTGTTCTTGCTGAGCTCTAAATGTTGACTGCATTTTATATCAGATGCAATGACAATTTATTTGGGTTGTAATAAGTGTACATTTAAACTGTAAATCTGCTTTTTATTTTATAAAATTAACTTTTGAACACTGCTTCATGTGTATTGCTTCACTTGCCAGATATCTAGTCCATCAGAGGTACTCATTTGCATTGCATCATGCAGAATCCCTTAAATACTCTGACGGTACAAAGATTCCATTTAAATTAACCTGCAACTTTAATAGAATGAAAACTTTTCCAAGCTTAAAACATTTATTAATGTACAAAATGCATATCATCATTGAAATAAGTATTAAGATAGTCTTCTTAGTGCATACAGTAATGAGTGACAGTGAATAATGGCCTAGAAAGCCTATGACCCACACATGAGGCACTCATCCTTGTTCTCCAGTGAACACACCATGGCTGCAGTGTTCAGTTCTTTCAGCTCCTGCTGGGACTTTTTGGTGGGATGCACTTCCTTCAGCTTCTCTTTGTTCAGAGTAAACTGGATAGGGTTAGCCGCTGGCTTGGTACGCAGATAATACATCCCAGTCTTGAGACCCTGGAACACAAAAAAAAAAAACATTACTTTGACTGTCATTTAAGTTTTTCATTTTACTTTGCACACTTTTTCCCCTCACCTGTTTCCAACCATAAAAGTGCATGCTGGTCAATTTGCCATAGTTTGGCTCTGCAATATGAATATTTAGGGATTGGCTCTGGTCGATGTAGGCACCGCGGTCGGCAGCCATCTTGAGTACAGTCTTCTGTGATATTTCCCAAACTGTTTTATATAACTGCTTTAAATCATCTGGGATTTCAGAAATATCCTGTTGTGGAGGAAATGTTCACATTAAACCTCAAAGCTACATATGGGTTACAAAAGATTATGGTCTATGAAAGATTACCTGTATGGATCCATTTTGAGCAATGAGCTTATTCTTCATCTCCTCGTTCCACAGCCCCCGTTCAGTTAGGTCCTTCAGCAGATGTGGGTTTACAATCTGAAACTCTCCAGACAGGACTCTGCGTGTGTAGATGTTGCTGGTGTAGGCTTCGATGGACTCATTGTTGCCAAGTATTTGCGCTGTGGAGGCTGTGGGCATAGGGGCCAACAACAGGCTGTTCCTCACACCGTGTTTAGCAATCTTCTCCTTAAGCAGCTTCCAGTCCCAGAGCTCAGTGGGCACCTTTTCCCACATGTCGTATTGCAGAATGCCCCTACTCACTGGGGAGCCTGGGTATGTCTCATAAGGCCCGTCCTTTTCTGCCAACTCGCAGCTTGCCTCCAGGGCAGCATAGTAGATGGTTTCAAAGATCTGGATATTCAGCAGCTGGGCTTCAGAACTTTCAAATGGATAACGCATGAGGATGAAGGCATCTGCAAGACCCTGCACACCGATCCCAATTGGCCTGTGGCGCTTGTTTGAATTCTCTGCTTCAGGAACTGGGTAGTAGTTAATGTCAATGATCTTATTGAGATTTCTTACAATTACTTTAGTGACTGAGGCAAGCTTTTTGAAATCAAAGGTGCGTTCTGGAGTAACATACATGTTGAGAGCAATTGAGGCCAAGTTACAGACGGCTACTTCATCTTTGCTTGTATACTCCACAATCTCAGTGCACAAGTTACTGCATTTGATGGTGCCCAAATTCTGCTGGTTACTCTTCCTGTTACAGGCATCTTTGTACAACATGTAAGGTGTTCCCGTTTCTGTCTGAGACTCTATGATGGCATACCACACCTGCTGAGCCTTGACCACCCGCTTCACTCTACCCTCCTGTTCATATCGTGTGTACAGCTTCTCAAACTCCTCCCCCCAACACTCATCCAACCCAGGGCACTCACTGGGACACATCAAAGACCAGTCCTGGTTGTTTTCCACTCTCTTCATGAACAGGTCAGGGATCCATAGGGCATAGAAGAGGTCTCGCGCCCTCTGCTCCTCTTTACCAGTGTTCTTCTTCAGCTCAAGAAAGTCAAACACATCAAAGTGCCATGGCTCCAAGTAAATGGCAAAGGCACCCGGTCGTTTATTGCCACCTTGGTCCACATAGCGTGCAGTGTTGTTGTACACTCTCAGCATCGGCACAAGACCATTTGAGTTACCATTTGTTCCAGCAATGTAACTTCCTGTTGATCTAATACAGCTAACTGCTACACCAATCCCTCCTGCAGATTTAGAGATAAGAGCACATTGTTTCAGTGTGTCATAAATGCCATCAATGCTGTCATCCTTCATGGCCAGCAGGAAGCAGCTGGAGAGCTGGGGTCTGTTAGTGCCTGCGTTGAACAGAGTGGGAGAGGCATGAGTGAACCACTTCTCAGACAGCAGGTTGTAGGTCTCAATGGCTGCATCTATATCAGAGTTGTGGATTCCGACAGCTACTCTCATGAGCATGTGCTGTGGGTGCTCAGCCACTTTACCATTGATTTTCAGCAAGTAAGAGCGCTCTAGCGTTTTAAAGCCAAAGAAATTGTAAGAAAAATCCCTATCATAAATTATAGCAGAGTTGAGGCGGTCTTTGTTTGCAAGGACAAGATCTAGGGTGTCTTGGGAGATCATGGGGGAGTGGCGCTTATTTAAAGGATTGACATAGTGGAACAGATCCTCCATGACGTCACTGAACACCTTCTTGGTCTCTTTATGGAGATTTGACACAGCAATTCGTGCAGCCAGGATGGCATAATCTGGGTGCTTCGTGGTCAGTGTGGCAGCAATCTCTGCAGCAAGTGTGTCCAGCTCCACAGTGGTCACTCCGCTGTACAGACCTTGGATCACCTTCATCGTGATTTGTGTGGGGTCCACAAACTCCGCATTGAGCCCATAACAGAGCTTCTGGATTCGAGAGGTGATTTTATCAAACATGACGCGCTCCTGGCGTCCATCTGAAAAACGACAAGATTGCCAATGCCATTAAAACAATAATCATATAAATAGTTTGCACCCTCATTTTGACTGGATGAATATTTTAATACATTTATTGTAAAATATCTCTCAAGCTACGTTATGCCATATTTTCATGTTTAAATGACAAATGACAGATGGAAACGGTGGTTCGTTTATTCAGTAGATTTGAATAAAATAAAATCCATTATTTAAGCATAATAAATCTAGTGGACAATACATTATACAAAATTCCTTGTTTGGTTATACATAATGTATATGATTATACATAATGTATAACCAAACAAGTAAAACCTGTCAATAATTGGGACACAAGTACGAAAAAGGAAAACAATACAAAGCATCAGAGTGTTTGGCGCCAACTGAAGCAGTTAGCACAGCTCAGACAGATTTACTCAAGATGACATGCCAACACTGCGCAAATTACAACAGTTTAGCTTCAAACAAACAAAAGCTAACAAAATCGCTGTAGTTCCAACAGTCATTTTTTAAAACAAGAAATACACGTTTTCAATTTGGACTTCCTATATTGGTGAATCTAGAGTTATCTATATTAACACGAATACACGCGGAAGCTACTCAACGCTAAAGAAAACAGACCTCTTTTGATGACATGCATTCTGTCCAAGAGTGATGCAGCTCCACCACAGACACAAAATACAACTTATCCGCAGATGGAGTGGAGTTAACACCGCCAACCAGAGTGCCACTGACAAAGAAAGCGCGAATATCCTAAAAAACCCGCTAACACGCTATTTGTACGTTTGGGAAACTGTTGTGAAACTGTAATTGACGCCTCCGTTGACCAATCGGTGATAAGGAAATGTAGGACTGTGTTTTATCAGACCAATGATGTGCGGCCGGAAGTGACGTTCCGTTCCGTTGGATTTTACGTCAACTGAAATGTGGCGGGGAAGCGCGAGGTGCTGAGGGCGGGATCCAGTAAGAATGTGAAAAAGTGGGTCACCGGTGTTTGTTTTTGTAGCTTGTAATTACTTATAACTGCATTTATCCTGATTTATCCTGTCAGAAAATACGCGGAGATAACTTGAGTTGTGGATCTTGTAGCAGCGCATCTGTCGTTTGGACTCCGCGGCTGTAGGTCGCAGTAAAGCCCAAAGAATGCGCCACATAAAAACGATTAACCACGATTCACTGTGGTTCGCATGGAAGTCTGCACCCATGACTTCCCCTAACGTGTGTATTCAACTTGTTAGAATGTGATTATGTGAGCTTTTATGGGTCCCTCTGAGTTTGGCAATCTATTTATCTGTATTTATAATAGTATGGTGTGTGGGGCACCCTGCGATTCAAAATGACTACAGGCTAATCGTCCCATGAGTTA
Source organism: Periophthalmus magnuspinnatus (assembly GCF_009829125.3). Lineage (NCBI taxonomy): Eukaryota > Metazoa > Chordata > Actinopteri > Gobiiformes > Gobiidae > Periophthalmus > Periophthalmus magnuspinnatus. The sequence goes on from NC_047138.1 coordinate 9,119,479, forward strand.
CAAACCTCAGAAGGTAACGTAAATGACATCACATCGTTATAGTGAAGACCTGGGGAAATACTGTGAAGCTTTACTTTTTGGCATAGCTGCTAACTTCTTCCTATTCGCAACACTACGCATTGGACACGTAGCTTTTAGCACACAACCAAGCTGTCAGATGACAAGTCATGTCCCGGCACAGCCGACGATACAAGCTTCCGCCGCAGGACTGTAGCAGCCCCTCTGTGCCCGGCTGTGACCGCGTGTGGATGCCTCGTGTCCGCGTTCTCTTGCTCTGTCTAATCGGGGTCTTGGTGCTGGCCATGGTGCTGGAGGTATTCTTATCCAACAACTCCATCGATGGAAACTCTGCGAACCGCTTTCCAGAAACAGACTGGATAAAAGGCAGAGTAAGTGCACATGTTTTTCCTTCATTCCTATTCTTCCTTTTGATGTCTTTGCTTGGTCAGAAGGGAACATTATATGCTTGTTTTTAACAGCTGTTACTTGTCAGTTCTCAGGCTTCACATGCCCTGTCTATCACTAACATGTGTGCCTAGTGATCCCTTTGTTTATTGTCATCTTATTATATTCTGTAGTTGTCTCATAAGCCAAGTAAGTGCTCCACTGCTCAAATTCGGTACTTGGCCTCTCAAGTCGATGGAAATCGTTTATGGGAGACCCATTTGAGGCCCATTCTCATAGAGAGACTTCCTGGGACTCCAGGCAGCCTGGCAGTGCAGCAGGTGTGTGTACATTTTGATAATGTTTTATTTGTAGAAGCACTGGGTGATCCACGTATTAATCACTTTCAATGATCTCTTTCCAGCATATCACCTCCACACTGTCTTCACTGTCGGCAGGCTGGAGTATTGATTTAGACTCTTTCCAGTCTCCAACTCCACGTGGCCGGGTGACATTCACAAACATTGTGGCCACATTGGACCCTGCAGCACCTCGCAGACTACTACTAGCCTGCCACTATGACTCTAAATCCCTTCCCGCAGACCCGCGAAACCCAAAGAGGGTATTTCTGGGTGCCAGTGATTCAGCAGTGCCTTGTGCCATGATCCTGGAGCTTGCAACATTGTTAGATGCACAACTTAAAACATTTAAACAGCAGGTGTGTGGACACTTTCTCTGCTTTCTTGAAATTCTTGAGACCCATTCCATAATGTGAAAGACAAATATGATTTTTTAAAATATTTGATTCTGACTGGCTCTGGTTCTGGCTCTGGTTATTTCTTTCTTGTTGAATACACTGTCAATTTTTAATCATAGTTCATTTTCCTACCACAGAAACTCCCAGTAACACTTCAGCTGGTGTTTTTTGATGGTGAAGAATCGTTTGAAGAATGGACTGATAGTGATTCACTCTATGGCTCTCGGTACATGGCTGAACAAATGGCCACCACACCTCACCCCAGGGGCTCTGCACACACCACGATGCTTCAGGCTGTGGTAAGGAACGGGTCTGCTTTCATCCATATTTATCTGACAGTTAAGTCATGCAAAAAAAGACTGACCATACTTCATTAAAACATAACATATTTTGGTCTGTGTTAAAATATTTGTCTTCATTTTACTTTATGCAATACACAATCAAAGTCCTTTGGAAATGCAGTTTCATAGAGTTTACTTCCAAGTTGGCTGGCAAACAACGAGGTTACGTGATTTCAGGCCTACTTGCTGCCTCTCTTGCCTAACTAGGTTAAACCACAGGCCCGCCCAAGTGGTCATTGATCTACCTGTAATAGCCCACTCTATCCAGTAGGCGCCACATGGATTAAACCAAATCAAAGGAAATACAAAACAAAACGTGCTAAGACATGAATGATAGAAAGTTAGGTTAAACAAATTACGGAAAATGACTATAAAAATCTACTGAAAAATGTAACAGTACTAAATAAAGAAATTAAATTAAAAACTTTGGTAAATTGGTACAAGAATTTTGCATAAACTACATCTTTAACATAACAAAAAAATTGCTCCTGCTTACTGTATATAGTATTTTAACTTATTTTGTACTTATAGGATCTTTTTGTGCTTCTGGATCTGCTCGGAGCCCCTACTCCTCTCATTGTAAATCACTTTGATAACACTGCCCGTTGGTTCGATCGTCTTATTACAGCAGGTAAATATTAGAAGTTAGTGAGTTAGAACCAATAAGAAACTATTTAATATTCTAACGGTTCAATCTTTTAAAGAAAAGAGACTCCATCGACAGGGTCTGCTGGCTTCACATCCTTCTGAACAAGCTTACTTCAGGAAAGACGTGTATCTAGGGCCTGTTCAAGATGACCATATCCCTTTTCTTCACAGAGGTTGGTTATAGTGTTTATATCAAATAATCAACATGATTATTTACAGGCCTCTAATGTAAACATATACTCTTTTGTACCTAGGGGTTCCCGTGCTACACGTCATTGCTACACCTTTCCCTCAGTTTTGGCATACACTGGATGACACAGAGGAGAATATGCATCGCCCCACTGTGGAAAACCTAACAAAGATTCTTGCCGTCTTCCTGGCAGAATATTTGGGATTGTATTAGTGTAATGATATCAGATTTTGAGAAAAGGAGTGCTAAACTTAACAAAAACAATAGACCATTTCTCCTAAAATCTAAATCATGTGACTTTGCAGGAGCATAAATATTCTTGTTACAGGTATGTCATTTTTTATAAATGTTTTATACAAGTTCATCCTTAAAAATGAAGGATTTCCTCCAATAACAAGCCAGCGTTACTCAGGGTTACCCTTATGCTCATCGCATTATGGACTCCACAGCCCCAAACCCTAAATTAAATTAAGCTATAAAGAAAAATAAAACCTGTAATTGAATGATCACATTTGATTATTTCAATATGTTAATCAAATCAAGGTTTGGGGTACTTTGCTCTCAGCAAGCAGAAATGTTGCGCATGCCTATAATAGGAATAATTGTGTCGTTGGATAACCACAAGAGGGCAGGATGAGCTTTTCATGAATCCATATATCACATTGTGAGAACAATACAACTTCTAGCAACACTCTACAACAGAATGTACAACAGTAGTTGGTGTATGTAGTTTATTATTACAATATGCAATATAAAAAATATAATTTTAATAATGAATTAAACATGTATATAAAAAACAATGCATTTCAAACTATCAAAAGTAAAATGTAAAAGATCAAACATAATCTTTGGTTAAAACTGGAGTTTTTGGCAAGACCAAACTGGATAAAATGTGCATAACATGTGCATACAAACATCCTCCTCTTTTGGCAAGAAATGTACAGTACATTACATCTCAGACACCTAGCATGCCGTTCACAGTTCACAGGATACATTTCCCTTTATTTGTGATGAAGTGTAAAACTATCACAATTCACACTGGCCACGATGCCGACCTTCTCATTTGACAGTAAGACCATAATTGATTGACATATGCTTCAAAACCAAAGTACATAGAATACACAAATATAAACAAGCTTGTAAAAATATATATTGTAACGTTTTAAATAGGATAATAATAATTTTGTACCATTATTGACCAGATATGAACTGTGCCAAGACACAACAAGCACACAGTCGTATTGAATAACGAGATTGCATTAGCATTATTGGCTGGAACTATAAAGCAAGGTTTGTTAGTTCCAAGGCCATTTGAAAACTTGAAGGAAAGCTTTGGTGAACATTTTTTACCATGTAGCATTTTTCCCTATTGTACTGATCTATAACTTATTAGTGCCGTGTACTGATATCAATGTAGATTGATGTGCAGTACATGAAGTTAATGGTCCTTAGTTCTGAACATATACAGTACTTTACATTAAAATTGCCATATTAACATCTACTTCTAAAGATTGGCAGGTTTGGACAGGTAAAAAAAAATCTGCTTTGGCAAAAAAAAGGAAAAAACAGTCAGTATAAAATCTGCCCTTTGTAACCATGTGAACTTTAGTGTAAACACTAAAAATGCAATGTGCAAAATATACAAACCTATAATACAATTTAAGGCACTTGTGAAAATCACAATATCAACAAGACTGCAAACATCAAATTGTAATGCACCACTGTGTTTCCTAAAGGATTTCATCATCAAAGATTATGAAGTCATTTTATCCTATGTAGTACCAAAACATTGCATTTACTTCATAGAAAATAGCAATGTGGCGGGTCAACATCAGTCACCCAAGTAACATAAATAATAATCATGCAGGTGTGGGAAAAATCTATGCTCTCCCCATTTTGACATTAAAATGGTTAATGCACACCAAACATACATAAAGGTACACAATATCCTGTGATTTTTATATTCTGGTCACCACAAATTTAAGTTTAGAACTTAAAAGTGCCACTAAGGTTTGAGTGAGCAGTGCTTTATAATGATGTTACCAAAAGGTTTGACTCTACAGGCACTAACAAATTTTTGTTGAGGATGAAGTAAGGTCTACAGACCCAAATCATCATCATCAACAGGCACAGATTGTAGTTGTGTAAGAATTTTGGACTCGCCTTCAATGTCCTCTGAGCTAGCAAGTGGTGAGCTGGTATCCATTCCCTGCTCAGGAGAAGGGCTCCCGAGAAGCAGGGATTCCCCTCCAGACAGGCCTGCTAACAAAGACGGATCAACATGAAGATCACTTTTGCCACGGACATCAAACAGCTGAGACATATTTGATGCTGGGCTCCAGGCAGAGGCAGAATGAGACAGTTGTGCATTTGATGTCAATCCACTATATGTGGGACAAAGGGTTAGCATGCTCTCTGGGGTGAGGGCATTTTGGGGGGTGGTGGAAAGTGAGTGCTCTAATGCTGTAGTAGAGTGGATTGGTGTCTGGCTTGTAGTGAAGGCAGATGTTGTAAAACTGCTAGTTAAACTTGGCATACTTAAAGGTTGTGAGGCAACTGAAGGGCCAACCCCATTACTGGACACAGAGGAAACCTCTGGTTTTGAGGACAAACCTGTAAGTTGAATTCCCGCTGGAATTGTCAATATTAGCTTGCCTTGCTGAACACTTAAGAATGGACTTCCACTGAGGAGCAGGTTGCCTACAAGAGAAACATACAATTACCCATCAATCACTACATTAATAATACAATAGAAAGTGTAAAGTACCTGGTGGAGTTGCAGGGAGTTGAATGATCCCAGAGTTTAACAGCTGCACACTGGGAGCCACACTGGCTGGAGAAGCTACAGTTTGAATAGGGCTGATGGTGTTGATCCTTAGGGGGGCCTGTCCTAGGCTAGGAGCAGTGGGGCCAGATGCCAGAATCTGTACAGGTGGTCCAGCAGAAGACACGGTCAGTGATGGGGTGGCAGGCACCACTTGTGGAAACGAGATTGTGTTAGATGTTTGGATGGATGAAACTGGAACCAGCTGTGGCAGTGAAACAGACACCAACTGTGCATGAGCCCCTTTGGGAGTGGGAAACACTTGTGTTGGAGAAGAAATGGAAAGGAGTTGTGGAACTTGTATTTTTCCAACTGCAGCAATTGGACCATTCTGGTCCACCAGTTGACTACTTAACTGCTGTGAAAGCTGATTTGTAGCATGTTGTGAAATGGACACTGTGGTTATACCAACTTCAGGCAGAGTTGACGCTGCCTCATGCTGATGTAGTCTGTGGTCTGCAGTTATTGTGCTTTGCAACAGTGAAGTTGGGGGTGAAAGTGGAGACACAGGGACCAACTGAGGACACTGGGACCCCTGAGTGGCTGAAGAATGTTGTACCAGCTGGGAGACAGGTATGCCTTGAATAGAAGGAACTACCTGGGGGAGAGAGAGGACCTGAGAGGGGGAGGGAGTGGACGAAACAACTGAGCTAGAGGCGGTTATTGTGGAGCTGGTAGTGGCAAAAACAACAAAGTTGCCCTCCTGACTGCAGAGAGATGAAGAAATGACTGTTCTTGCAGATGCTATAGATGCTGGAAGAGAGATCAGTTCCTGATTTTTGGTTGTTTGTGTTAACAGTAACTTTGGCGCACTGTTTACAGTGGATGAAAAGGGTGTAGATGTTAAAAAAGACGAAGAGTCAGTATGGTGGCGTAGTATATTAGGTTTGGTCTGCCTTTCTTTAGGAATGCTGATGAAGTCCAATGTGTCTCTGTCTGTCTTGATTGGCATAGAAATAACTGATGGTGGGTTTGAGGCATGTGTTGTATTTGTGGCAACAATGACAGGCTTGTCTACATCAAGCTCATCCTCCTGTTTTGCTACTGTTAGTGTATGCTGTGGCTGTACATTTGGTTTTGTCATTACCTGAGAACCATCTAATATCAAAGAAGAGTTCCCTGCAACAGGACTTAGTGTTACAGTTTGACAGTCCCCAAGGTTTAAGCCATTAATGAGGACTCCACCTCCAGCACCAGAAATAAGGGAATTCCCATTTAGGAGAATAGGCTGAGGAGCAGTGAGAAATCCACTGGATCCATTCAGAATGAGCGGCCCTCCTGTGTTACCAGAAACTGCAGAAAAAGAGATGATAGATGAAGGCTCCTCTAACTGCTCTGGGACATCGTCCATGGCACTTGCTTCATCCTCTGTGCTGTGGTTACCATCAGACTCACTAAAAGGAAATGACATGATAATTAAATGTTGAAAATGTAAAAAAAATAAATATATATATTATATATATAATATAATAAAAAAATATATAATATACAACAAAAAATACATTTTATTTCTATAGGTTAGAGACGCATCATTAACTCTGGCCAGGCTCATAATTAAGTTGACTTCTGATATATTTGTTGTGGAGAATGGCATATCATTGGTGCAATCGTAATTTTTCTGCTATAAGCCAAAAGGCTGCGACCAGTTTCCTGGCCCTGAAGCTCACATTTCACAACAAAGCAACATGCTCCTGCAGACCTGTGTGTGGCACAGGAGACACCTTCTTAAAACTAATTACACAATTGTCTTTCACGCGCTCGATCGATCGTAGACTTTTTCTGAGAAGTTTTGTTGCAAGTGCTCGCCAGAATGTTATTAGAGTCTCAATTTGAAACAAACTTACCTTTTGCTGTGTGTCCCAGACGGGGTCCTATCCCTCTGTCTCCGGTTTTTGAACCAGTTGCTCACTTGTTTGAGAGATAATCCTGTAACTTTGGCCAGGTTTTTCTTCTCGTCCGGACTGGGATACCTGTTGCTTTTATAACATTCTTTTAGTGCATTACGTGATTTCTCTTTGAGCAGGTACACGGTCTCCTCTCCATCCCATATTGTTTTGGGCAAGGGAAACTTCTTTCTGAGACGGTACTTATCCACAGCACCCAGGCTGCGGCCCCGGGACCTCTCTGCTTCTTTGTAGCGAGCCTTCAGGTACAGGTCCTGCAGGAACCCATGGTTAGACGGGTGAAAGTCATGGCTTTCCAGAATCGCGTAAAGCTCCTTGAACTCTTCGCGGTGGAAAGCCACCAGAGCCTGGGCCTTGAGAAGGGTCTCATTGCCACGTAGCAGCTCGGACGAGGGATGAATCGTGGAGAGAAATCTCCACAGGCGATCCACATTACCCGCCTGCAGAAGGGCCTCGCACAGACACGACACTTGGTCAGTGGAAAAGCTCAGCTCCGAATTCTGTAAACTTTGTTTTTCCGATGCAACAGATCGGCCGAAATCTTCCTCTTCTTTGACATGTGCTGGTGTATGCTCGTCTTTGGTCTTTGGTGATTGTTCCTCAGAGTCCAAAGACAAGGAAGCCATTTTACTTTTAACTTTTTTCCCTGCAGTAGTTCCTCCGCCTCTCTCCCCTCCCTCGCCCGGGCTGCCACTGGACCAAACCGCACAGTCTGCACAGGCCACAGTCTCGCAACGCCCTTGTCCTATCATGATTTAAAGATTTTTATTTCTATTGACTTGTTGCAATACTACACATTTCGTCTGCAAACAGGTATTTCCACAATGGACCTCTGTACGGCGAATGTCAGACTAATCCATAGATTCAAAATCTGTCATGGTGTCTACTATTTATTTTCATCTTCTAGGTGGAAAGATGGTAAAATTGCCATCCTAAAAACACTATAATTGGAGTTAATACTAGTGCAGTTAGTACTAGTGCAATTATTCAAAACAGTGTCTGCAATCCCTCAGTCCTTCATGGTCCCATTCCACTAAGAAAGCTCAATAAAGTCAATTGGAGAAAACTTTTGTTCAGTTGGCAGAATTAGGCTAAATTTTCACTCTATAAATCTAGCCTACATATAGAAGACAAGAATTAATAATAAACTATTAATAAAAAACAAAAAACATCTTAACACACCTATCCCAAGAAATAAACACACACACACACACACACACACACACACAGGTCTCCGCCCATCCTCGTCAACACACGCACATCATTGGCTGATAGCGCCAGTTAGGGCTTTGATTGGCAGTTTACAGTTAGTGGGCGGGTAGAAAGTTCCAGATCTGGGCGTAGCAGGAATTGGACATTTTGTTTTTGTACATCTGGTCCCGTCTCAAGGTTTGCAGCGGTTTTTGTATTAGCTATCATGGCTTTTTCATCGACCTGACTCGCATTTGACTGATGGAAGTGCATTGGTTACTTTATAGACATAAAACGATCGACAGATTTATACATTTGTAAGTTACTATGGCAGCCGTTAAACGTAGTCAGTCCAACGTGACTGCATGCTGCGAACTGCGTAGCATCATAGCAAGTTTTTAAAGCGAGCTCGTTTGTTATAACAAGCTAAATAATTGTACAACACATGCTTTATTTTATATGCTTTGAGCATTGGGTTTCATGTTTGACTAAACATATTTTGTCATTTTCAGAAATCAAGCTGTACTTGCACCTTCGAGATGGACGGTGTCGTGATTATTACCAACCCTATTGTAAATGTGCGACTCACAAGCACAATTTCAACGTTTGAGTCGAAAGGAAAATTTAACAGAGGCATAACTATAGCAGAATTAAAGGTAACGTGGTCTAAATCATTGCTATTCGCTACTACGTTTATTTGACTGTGGTCTTTCTCAGGGAAAGCTGGAAATGATTGTGGGCGCCTCTGCCGCGAGCATGGAGCTGGAGCTGTTTAATGTTGGAGACGAGTTTTTGCAGAAACTTGAAGATAATGACGCTTTACTGGGCTCGTTTCCTGTCGATGATGACTGCAGGATACATGTAAGTTTTATCATTTGTCCACTATATTTATAATTGAATACTATTTCTTGTATATTTCATTTGCTCCAAACAGCAAAAATAAATAAAAAAAGAAAAGAAAAATTAAAGCTGCAAGCGGCATCGAACGGCCCTCGCGGTCTTTGCTTTGCACTCGGCCGACCCAGCACTCCCTGTGGGTGGCGCTAACGCGCCACTTGCCTCTGTTTTATTGCGGCTTTGGGCTGCATTTGGCACCAAACAAAGTCAAAAGACATGTGAAGTGCTGATGCACAAAATGGAAAAATAAGGGTTTTTCCAGGTGTCGCCATGGCAACACTGTGCAAAATACAAACTTGCCCCCTGGACTTTTTTGACGGGGACGACTTGAAGAATCACTGTGCCAAATTTTATTTTCGTCATTGATGGTAATAAGTCGTTATAAGAGTTTGAAATGTATGAAAATTTGGAAATTTTCCCATTAGGATAACATGGGCTGTTTTGCGCATCACCATGGCAACCCAGTGAAAAATATGACATGGGTCTGATTGACTTTTTTGATCAGGATGACCCAATGGAATTTTGTGTCAAATTTGGTAACATTTGGGAAAACTAGAGAGTCCTGGTGCAAAATTTGACATTATTCCATGAAACTAATATTGTTCCCATGAATGGGAAAAATTGGGAGGTTTCCCATTAGGATAACATTGGTAGTTTGGCGCATCACCATGGCAACACGGTGCAAAAGACGACATAGGTCTGATTGACTTTATTGATTGGGATGACCCAATGGAATTTTGTGTCAAATTTGGTAACATTTGGGAAAACAAAATTTTCGGCCCTCCATACAAATATATTTGTTATTCTGTAGGGGGCGCTGTCGCGCCAAATTTATTTCTTTCACAAACAGTAGAATTAGGCAGGAAAGTTTTACAACTGATTCGAATTTGAGCCAAATCGACTTTTGCATGCGCAAACGGGAGCAAATTTGGGTTTTGAAAATTGCAAAAATTCCGATGGAATTTTGCGGCTTCGCCGCACGGAAAATCATAAATTGGATAATTTTTGATGCCCCACTTGTCTAGATGATGTACAGTGAATTTCAGCCCTGCCGGTGAAGTGCCTTCAGAGGAGTTGATGAAAATGCGACGTCAGAGAAAACGCTGATTTTGCATGTTGGAATTTTCAATCCAAGATGGCCGACTTCCGGTATGTCAGGGGGCGTGGCCATAATATTTTTTGTTTGGCATCACTTGAAGAATGCGTGTCCCAAATTTCACCCATTGACTCAATGTTGACGCTGACATGCTAGCAAGAACAAATATGCATGTCCCATGCCTACGGCATGGATTGCTAGGATACAGAAGTCTGTGTGACGGGGCCACGGAGTTGCGCGATGGTTGCGGAAGCAATAGGCCCTATGCCCTGTATGAGCTCGGGCCTAATAATATTTTTAGCAAAAACAATATATCCGATAACATTACAATGACATATTATACGTTTTTTGAAAGCTCTTGATTTTCCCCACGTCACCGTGGGGACAATGGCGCGCCCGTCATTCGCCATGACGTCGGGGTCCGCCATTGACCTCCCATTGACTTCAATTCATTTTAGCAATAATAAACATGGCCCATGCCTGTGGCATGGGGGCTTGGATAGAGCTCGATGCCAGGAGTGTGTTTGGGGACATGAGCGCTTCGCCCATTGACTCAATGTTGACGCTGACATGCTAGCAAGAACAAATATGCATGTCCCATGCCTACGGCATGGGTTGCTAGGGTACAGTAGGCTGTGCACGGTGCGACGGGGCCACGAAGTTGCGCGCTTCGCCCATGCACTCATCGTTGCGGAAGCAATAGGCCCTACGCCCTGTATGGGCTCGGGCCTAATAAATAAATATATATGCATCTACATTACACTGATTTAATACACTTCTCATTTCAGTTAAATGTAATGATGGTCACAACACCATTATTGTGATTTACTTAATCATAATTTTCCAGATGAAATTTAAACAAAATGCCCTAATTCTATCACAGGTTATTGATAGAAGTGGAGGACTTCTGGGAGACTTGAGTGATGTTTCCAAAGTAGAAAAGTTCGAACTTCCAGATGAAGAGTATGACAAACGAACAAGTAGGCTTAATCAAAACTAGATCTATAACAATAGATGTCAATTCATCAGTGTCTTTTTAATAGTCACGGGGTCTTTCCATGATTAAATGAATGAAAACATACTTTTGATTCCCTTTTAGACACAGTAAGGTCCTTTATGAAGAAACGCGCTGTCGGGCACTACAATGAAGAAGAAATGAAAAAAAAGAAAGCTGAACTTGCAGCTCAGGAAGAGGAACAAAAAGGTGCAGCGGAGGCTATTAGCGTTGGTAGTCGCTGTAAGGTGCAAGTCCTTGGGCAGCCAACCAAGATTGGCTCAGTCATGTTTGTTGGTAAGTGTGTTTTGACGTAACACTAGTAAGACCAAAGCTTTTATGCTGGTAGTTACCTGTATACTTTACCAATGTAGGGACTGATACAGTAAATCCATGAATGACATTGTAGTTGATATCATTTTACTTTGTAATATAATGTGCTGTTGGTGCTAAATGTGTTTAATATGACTTTCCTTTTCCATTTTATTGCAACTTTATGTGGGCATTCGTAACGTCATACACTCTTGTTTGAACTCTATGGGCCATGGTACTCAACACTACGTCTGATCAATATAGGATTTTCGGATACTGATTGTATGGGGGTTGGAAATGCTGACCACTACATATTAATCCTCACTTTATCCAAGTTTATCCAGACTTTCAGACAGTGTTGTCTGGCTCTATATCACTTGTGTTATATCACTTATATCACTAGTGTTGTTTGGCTCTATTTCACTTTACAAAGATGTTATATAAGAGTTTATTTTTAAGTATATTTTTTTAAATTATTTTAAACTATTTATCTATTATCTTGTTTTATTGCATGTACCATTTTCCTTCTGTTCTTTAACTGTGCGGTGCAATACTGGAATTTCCCCACTGTGGGACTAATAAAGGCATATCTTATCTTATCAGCACATATTGTCTCTATAGTCGATATATCGGTAAGGCATAATTATAGTATTCTTTGTTTCTAGGCACAACAGATTTCAAGCCTGGCTACTGGGTGGGTGTGAAGTATGATGAACCCTTGGGGAAAAATGATGGAAGGTAAAGGAGGATTTATTTTAAATGCGTAATTTTTTCATTGTTATATTAATTTTTTTTAATTCTTTTTCAGTGTGAATGGAAAACGCTACTTTGAATGTCCAAACCAATATGGTGCATTTGTAAAGCCTTTAAGTGTGACTGTGGGAGACTTTCCTGAAGAAGATTATGGTTTGGATGAAATGTAACACTGTCTGTGCTGAATTGTCAACTGTATAGACTCAGTTTGTGTCTATTGTCAATGTAAAATCAAAATGTTTTGTTTTGGGTTTTTTTTTTTTTAATTGAATAAAAGTTCTGTCACAATTTTTTTTTTTCTTGGCTCAATTTCCTTTTTGACCTAAAATACTTTAACCCCATGCATGCGCCTCATACAAACTTGAATACAAGTTGAAACATAACCAGTAGTGGGATTTGAGATGGGTAATATTCGTATGCTTTATTCCATAGGAGTGGAATCCATGTATCTGGACAGAATAAGTAAAATATATGTATAATATATTGTATATAATGTATAAAATAAAAAACACGTCATGCTTACGTCTTCCTCTCGTGAGATCTCGCGGTGTTTTCCAAGGCTGTGTAGTGTGTGCGCGACAGGGACAAGGAAAGATGGCGACGCAGGAGACAGAGCCGACCAAGGCTACCGTGACCAACGGCGAGGTAATATAAATGATTGTCCTGTGACTATATGCACTTTACAGCCATGAGTAGCACCTACACATTGTTGTTTAAAGAGAAATGTACATAGACAATACGGATTTTGCGGGGTGTCTATGTTCTTAGGGGCTTTCTTGAACACGACCCGCTGCTTCCCTCATCGATGTGGACAGATACTCGCAGCTACCGGCGGATGTAGGCAATGAAGTTGTCATCTAGATGTGTATAAAAAGTCCTTATATACATAACTTTCTTTCATCTCTGCTGTTCGTCTTCGATGTTATGATAATGGATTGTTAATGTGCGCTTGTTGTCAGTTAGCTACCAAGGCCTTAGGCTTAAACGAGGCCAGTATCAAGCAGTGTCATACCTAATATGTCACTATTTTTACATTAAACAAATGCTAACGAGTCATCTTTTGGGTATTTTGAACACTTAATTTGTTTGTGACAACATCTTCGTGGAGTTTATAACAACCGTGATCTAACCAGCTGGAGCTGTCTTTTCAATAGTTTTGATAATTCACTGACAGTAATTATCGTCTCAACAATTACAACATGTTTTATTGAGTGTTTAACTGAGTGAAATTTAAGGACATGTTGGATTAGTCTGTCCTGTTTGTGACAGTATACCCATTACCAATAACAGCAGCCTGGTTAAACCTGTTTAGATGGACTATTCTCATTATATCCAAGAGTAATCTTTTCTTTAATAATCTTCTCATGAATAAGCTCTTTAATAACATATCGTTTACATCCAGGTGGGCAAAACTTACAAACTAAATTGTAGTTAATTGTTAATCTCTGTTTAGTCATATAAACTGTAAATCATTATCTTGACTGAAAACGTGTAACTTAAAGTAGAGGCCTTAAATCCATTTTGCTTTTTATTATTACTTTCATGGTGCCTGCATTTTACTAACACAAATTATTCCTTTTTTGACTATTCAAATATTTAACATAATTAACTTTAACAACATAACCACCATTAAACAAGATTTTGTGAACTTATGAAATGCCTCTGCAGTTAGAGCGTTAACAGAAACAGAGCATAGCCTTGGTTGTGATTGTTTCGGAGCCCACTTTATGATCCCCTTGTGTTGGTGACAACAGAGGAGATTAGATGTTTAGATGTTGAATGAGTCCCATGACTTGGCCTGTGCTTCCCCATTGTGTTACCAGAATAGAAATGAGTTATGTTTTTGTGGGCATGCAGATGGTTTGACAAAAAATAATAATGAGCAAATACTTGATTAACTAAAACCCATTAAATGAACGGAGTAATGCGGTTTTAGTCTTTATGAAACTTGTCTGTCGTGTCATCTTACAATATTTTTTTAATTATAATTTTCTTTTAGGTCAGTACCAATGGCAGTGCAACAACGACAACAGATGGCCAGACTGTGCAGGCAAATGCACAGGATCCACAGCAACAGCAGCCACAGCAAGCGCCAAACGCATGGCAAGTCATAAAAGGAGTCCTCTTTAGGTGAGACACACCTTATCTTACGCTTGGATATACAGAAAGCATTGTTATATCAGTTTTTCAGAGTCTTTCGTAGTCCTTAGTCATTATTAACAGAAAATATGTGCCGTGTTTCCTACTTGGTGAATGTTGTGAAAAGCCCACTGTGCGCTGTGTTCATCTTTATAAATAAAGTATTTGATTGAAACATTGAAGTAAAAGCTGTAAGCAATACTAGGATTTACTGTGCTTTGCTGGTCCACCCCTGCTTCACTTCTTCATCTGAAAAAGCTGTTCTAAATTTTGTGCATGTGAATATTGTGCCAAAGGGTTTGTGAGAGGTTTGTGAGAACTAGTAATAGATTTAAATGCATACCTCCTCCTTAAACTCAGTAATCCTGCTTTAATGCTCAAATAACAATCCAAAATTCTAGGCAGAAGAGATATTACTACTGCCTGCAAATATATGAACAACTTTAATGGTTGGTTATGATAAGTAAGCTCAAGTAAATCTAGCGTGATGCAGACTGTATACTTCAGAAAATAAACAAGGGAATGAAGTGAATTAAGTTGGTTCTAAATGGATCATAAACACTTGAAGATCAGCTGGTTTTGCTCCTGTGTGGGTCTTGTTTATGATACAGTCTTTTTATTTCTCCAGAATCTTTATAATATGGGCTATTAGTAGTTGGTTTCGACGAGGGCCAGCAACTCCTGACCCCAACACTCCAGCTGGGGCGCCCAGAGTTCCCAGCAGAAACCTCTTTGCCAAGGACACTCTCATGGTATTCACTTGTTAACTTTTGTTACACATTGATATGTATTTCCCCCCCCCCCCCCTAATTTCTCCCTGTCTCTTTCTTCACCTGACTGCAGGACATGTATGTCTATGTTTCCCAAGAGGAGGTTTTCTCTGACTTCAACAACACAGATGCCCTGTTCTGGTTCCACAGGGATCTGGTCTATGGAGACTGGACCACAGGAGAGGATGGAGATGGCTGCTATCAGAACTATAAGGAGATGGACATCCCAAAGGTACAGAGATTGAGGACACACTGAGGCCCTGTTCACCCTGTATAGGCAAAGATATTTTCTGTAATGCACATGTCCTCTACATGGAGCGGGCATTCCAGGGGTCTGTAAACAACACTTCAGAGAGTGCCAAGATTTCAATGCACCTATGCAATTACAGCCAATCCATGTCTTTTTTTAGATGATGGCATCACAAAAGTCCCCTCTCCCTGTCTGAGTGTTTGAATGTACAGAATGGATGTAAACTAAATAGAACAAATACTTTAAAAAAAAACAAAAAAAAAAAACAATTTACAACTTTGCTACATGTGCCATATAAGATCTCCTCTTCTTTCTTGGTGTTTTTCTGTGCCAGTTTCACAGCACCACACTCAGGCCTGGTATATTTATTACAGTGGTCTCAGGTCGCACATGTTTACTGAATCAGTGCCATTTGTTTACAATACATTTAGTCTCTGTGGATATAATTTTTAAAAGAATAATAGTAATTTAGACTCTATTTTTGTTCATACTCCTTTTCGGACTACAGTCTTGCAGTTTTTGGCTTTCATACCAAACACCATTCTAGAAAATGTTTTAAAAACCAGGCTGGTGGGTCATTATCTGTGAATGCTCCTTCCATTCTTTCAGAAACACGATCTGACATTTCTTTTTGTGCAGAAAATACAGCAGAATGGCTCTCTCTACATACATGTATACTTCACTAAAAGTGGATTCAATCCAGACCCAAAACGCAAGGGACAGTATCGTAGACTTGCAACAGTTCATGCATCAAGAAGTAAGCATTTGTTTAATTATGCATCTACATATAGCATTCAAATGTACTGAATAAATCAGGATTTCTTTTACGTTCAAATATCTAAACTACTTGTACTTCTGTAGTGCTAAATAAGTTCAAACGAAGAAAGTTTCTAAAGACAAAGAACTTGCTTACGGGGGAGACAGAGGCAGATCCCGAGATGATTAAGGTACATACGTCTTTGTTAATCAGCATGGTCATTACTATTATGTTATGCGTGTTTTAAATTCCTTATGTGTATTAAATTTAAGTAAGTATTTTTGTTTTTCTTAAGCGGGCAGAAAGCCATGGGCCAGTAGAGATAATTTCCCATTGGCACCCCAATCTCACTGTTAACATGGTAGATGACCACACCGCTTGGGTCAAAGGCTCCGTTCCTCCTCCTCTAGATCAACGTAAGGACTGACATGTAGAGATGTACAGTTTATGTCTACAGAGTAACCGACTTGTGTACACTCCTATTTTTCAGATGTTAAGTTTGATGCTGTCAGTGGCGACTATTACCCTATAGTTTACTTTAATGACTACTGGAACCTCCAAAAGGACTACTATCCCATCAATGAGACTCTGACGAAGCTCCCCCTTCGTCTGACCTTCTGTCCCCTCTCTCTGTGGAGGTGGCAGTTGTATGCTGCCCAGAATGCTCGCTCGCCTTGGAACTTCCTCCCTGAGGACACATATGAGCAGTCTGATGAAGATCAAGACTCTGTCAAGGTTTTTATTTTTAATTTCTAAATATAGCAAAAACACAGAATTCCATTTGAAGGATTTGATAGTTTATAACTGTTAATGTATCTTAACTTTATATGAAGGTGGCACTTCTGGAGACCAACCCATATCTCCTTGGACTGACGATTGTCGTGTCAATTGTGCACAGCATTTTTGAGTTTTTAGCCTTTAAAAATGGTAAGGTTTCTGGGTTTGTTGTATTGTCTCTATCATTATTCTAATGAGACTATACTATATTTTTGAAAATGTTTTCAGATATCCAGTTTTGGAACAGTCGACAGTCCTTGGAAGGGTTGTCTGTGCGGTCCATTATTTTTGGCGTGTTCCAGTCACTAGTGGTCCTGCTGTACATCCTGGACAATGAAACCAACTTTGTTGTTCAAGTGAGCGTCTTCATTGGCCTTCTCATTGACCTATGGAAAATTACCAAGGTCATGGATGTCAAAGTAAGTGGCATTTAGGACATTTTAAAATAATGGAGCATGTTTGTCATGTCTAAATAATTACAATTATCTAAAAACTCATCCACACATTTTTTCAGTTGGACAGAGAAAACAAAATCGCTGGGGTAATTCCAAAATTGGTCTTCACAGACAAGTCTACATATGTGGAGTCTTCAACCAAGATCTATGATGATGTAAGTTCAGCAGTTTCTGCTTTATCTCCTTTGATCTATTTAATGAAGTAATTAATTATTTTTTCCCCAGATGGCATTTAAATACTTGTCCTGGTTCCTTTATCCCCTGTTTGGCTGCTATGCTGTTTACAGTTTATTGTATGTAGAGCACAAAGGCTGGTACTCCTGGGTACTCAGTATGCTCTATGGATTCTTGTTAACTTTTGGTAAGTGTTATTAGAAATTAATTTTCAAGTACGGATCTGACTGTAAAGCAAACTACTGTATTGTATGCTTTGTGAATGAATAGACCTCATCAGCTAAAATATTTTCTTGTGGAAACTAGCTGCTATTGACTGAGATTGTTGTCCTAGGTTTTATCACCATGACACCACAGCTTTTCATCAACTACAAAATGAAATCTGTGGCACACCTCCCATGGAGGATGCTCACATACAAAGCCCTCAATACCTTCATTGATGACCTGTTTGCCTTTGTCATCAAGATGCCCATGATGTACAGGATAGGATGCCTCAGAGACGGTACTACTCAACTTGCATTCTTTTTGTAGAGGGTCATTTGTCAGTTTTAGCACAATGGAAATGCAAGGAAAGTGGTCAGAACACAATTATACAATTTAATATAATATTATTAATCTGTGTGAAAATCTTTCATTTGATTTGTCAATTGATTTCATAAAGACTAAAAGTCATAATGGAAACTTGTGTTGTATGCATTATGCACCTACCATTGTTTCACTGTTCAGTTTATCTTGACTCACATGTTTGTTGTTCTGCAGATGTTGTCTTTTTCATTTACCTGTATCAGCGCTGGATCTATCGCGTGGATCCCAACAGAGTAAATGAATTTGGCACTAGTGGAGTGGACCATTCCCAGAACAACACCGCAGCAGAGGTAACATCCTCTGAATCCACAGCTGTCACCAACAAATCAGATGGAGAGAAGAAGAACGATTAAAGCATTACTACAACTTGATCTGCATTCTGTGGCAAGAGTAACGGAGTGAAGAGGACTTATACACGGCAAGGAGGGTAGTTGCTGATAGCAGTCAAGGACACCAATATTAAAAAGCAGATCAGCTGTTTCCAGTGCTTCTGTGTTGATTCACGGAGATTCATAATCTGTGTAGACTTGATACATTTTTTTTTGTTCTCATCCAGCCCTCTCTTTTTGCAGTTCAAGTGAAGTAAAATGTGATGTACTGTTGTTTGTATGATTTCAAAGGAGAGATGGTGTGGTGTTGGGATGGCTGTCGAGAGGGCAATGATTTCTGTTGACCACTTTTATATATTTGGAAGAAAGAGACAAAGGGCAAACGTTCTTTATGTAGATTAATTGTGAATATTTTTCATTCCACACACATTTGGTGAGTTGCACTGGAAGAAACTGGAAATGTCCGGAGCCAAGCCAAACTAGGAGTTCTCTAACACCCGCCATCAGACCGTGAATACTACCTTTTATAATACTACTCTTTTAAATAAACGGTTCATGTTCAGAACTTGAACAAAAATAACACCCTCGTTAGTGCAGATATTAATATTGTCATCTACTTGTTCAGTCACATACCCTGAATCTGGGAAGTTTTCACAATGAGTAGGCTACTAACAATTCTCCAAAAAGCTATAGACAATTTGAAAGTCTTAATCCCTCTTAAAATGGTAGGGCCTGTTTTTAAACAACATGCTCCACAAAAGATGGACCTGACAGACATTCAGGGCTGATCTGAAGAACCACACCACTGTTTTTATGTGCTGTAAATCCTGAATCCAAAAGGGTTTAATGTCGGTCCATATTAAATTTTGAACATCCATGTTTATATTAAAATAAGTGTGATTTAAATGTGTCTTTGTATGTGTTTGTGAGGTCGTTTTGGGTTGCCTCAAGTTACTTTTTTCATTTGGTTGATTACGTGGGTCCTACCTTTTAGTTCAGCCCATTTTAGTTTCACTTTTCATTTCCTTTAATTGCCCCTTTACTTGTAACTTCACGTGTTGCCAGCAGAAGGGGGCACTGCGCCTGGTACCGCGTTATCAGACGGGTTCGTGCGGGGTTTTCACAGTGCGGGAGGGGCGTGGCGCAGCGGGGATTTCCATCCGTCTGCAGCCTGTCACAGTGGAGCACGATCTCTTCATTTGTTCACATGCTAAAGCTGTCAAACCGGTGGTCATACTCTGTCGGACCTCTTTCACGAAGCCCTCAGCGCAGATCAGACCAACAATATCGACACTTTGGTTCAAAAGCTTCGCGGTGTTGCCAAAGTCTGAGATGAAAAGGGATGAAAGGCATGGATATTTTCAACGGTACTTCTGGTAGGTTCACTCAAGTTTTACTTTACTTAAAACAGGCTACAGATCTGTGTTTCTGCACTTAAGAAGCCTTTGTGTTTAGTCATATTGGTGTAAAGAGGTGTTCCGTCTGCTTATTAAATGTGTTAAAAGGAAAAGGGAAAAAAAACAACTCTTTACACTAATGTGACTAAATACAAAGCCGATTAGGCCCTACACAAATGTACCTATGCAGACGAGGGACAGTGCGCTCTATTTATCAAGGCTGTTTTTTGCAGCTATGATATTCATGTTAATGTGTTTCTGTTCTCTATAGATTCTTTGCATGAATTATCCTGGGAGGCAGAACCGGCATTGTCCCTGCCCAGACCTGAGCCTCCTCCTGACCAGCAGCTCACAGGTCCACATGCACACCTTTAGTCTGTTTTTACTGCCTTTACCTTGTACTAATTGGCTTGATTTTGTCCCCATAGATCATAGTCTCTCTGACATTGGTAAGTACTTTGTCAAATGGTATTATTATGTTTTATTTACCTGTTTAGTTTTGACTTATTTTATTATTTATTGATTATTTTATTATTTATTGACTTATTTATTAGGTTTGACTTATTTTATTATTTTTAATCATTTTAGATTTGCCAGTGTTTCCTCTGAGGAGCCCTCTGCACCGGGAGCTGTGGTTGGCTGTGGCTGCTGGGCCCTGGCTCGTGGGCCCTGGAGGTTTGGTCTTGACCTCATCTCTTCTCGGGGCCCTGGGCTGGTGTCCTGTGGCTGTGGGTGACCCTGTTCCTGGTGCAGATGGTTCTTCTGGTGGCGCTCTCTCATCTGGTTCATCTTTATCCAGCCTGTTTCACTTAAACATATTTTAAATGAAACTGAGGTATTTTAACATATGTTGAGGTGGGGGGTGGGAGTGTGTGTTGGGGTGGGGGGCTGTTTGGTTATGATTATTGATGTGTTGGGGTTGGGTTGTTGGGCTGTCGGGTGGCTGGGTGGGTTTGGTGGGTGGGACTGATTTTAATGCTTTGTAAAGCACTTTGTGTTACTTTTTTTTGTATGAAAAAGTGCTATATAAATAAAGTTTGGTTTGATTTGATTTGATTATTGTCTGTGATGTTTTTAATATTAATTTTAAACTATTTTCTTACAGATTTTTTCTTCAAAATCATCAATGAGCACAGGGACCAGCAGATGCCCTCTCTTCCCAGACCCCCCTCTCCTCCCTCTGGGAGCCACCTCCAGTCACAAAGCACCAATGTCAGTAAACCCAGGCTGGTGGCAAGAGGGACTGCATGTCAAGTGAGTGTATGTTTATTGTTAAAGCAGCAAAATTATTCACTAATCTATTTTGAAACTAGTGGTGTTCTGTCTGCTGTCTACAGCAGCCCATCGTCTGGGCTATTGTTGCAGAGTACATTTAAACTAATATTTCTATATGCAGCACTTGCAAACTAGGAGCTCTCTAACACGCCATCAGACAGTGAATACTACCTTCTCTTTTATATTTCAACTAGGATTTTTATATGCACTTTTATAGCACTTGCAGGAAACCATCTTGCTTGTTGTTTGGCCTTTACTGCAGAACACATGGTTTACTGTCAGCAGCAGTGGCTACTGTGGCGAGAGGTGCAGTTACAGTAGACAAATTTCATTAAAAGGGAATGATAATAGGATTATGTGATTCAAAATGCTTTAATAGTAGCGTACATGCTCTTAGACATGATTTTAAGCTACAGTAAAAGGGAAAAAAACAATGTAAAGAGGAACGCTGTAATTTGACTCCTACTTTCGGTTTGTCATCCCCTTTTGTTTACAAGCCAAACCCACTGGAGGTTAAAGGTTGCATTCTTTCTTTCCACTTCTCCAATTGGCCAGTTCACATTTTGTCAGAGTAGCTTCCTATTTCCTGTTTTAGTCCTCTTAGCTTGTCTTTAGCTTCTAGGCTTTAAAGCTAACATATATGCTTAGGCATCAGTGTTTCAGGAGAATAGTGTGAAGTATGACCTCATAGCTCAAGAATGGCGCCTATGCACGAAGCCGCGCTTTGCTGAGTCTTCTTGAGGGCTGACTGAAACAAAGTTTGTAACCTTGTAAAGCAGGTTTGAGGTATTGTTTTTTCATTATGTCCATACTGGATTATTGTTTCAGATTGTGTCTTCAAGTTTGTCTCTGCTTATATAGTAGGTTCTTATACAACAATGTATAGTAGTCACAGTACTATACTGAAAACAAACAGCGTTTTATAAAGTAGAAGTCTTTCACATGAGCTAGAGCAGGAAAAACAGACGGTTTGTGGTGTAACGGAAAACTGACAGTCAGTAATGGGGAGACACATGTGTCCTCCCACATGAAACATTTTGGGCCTAACTAAACTATATTTTAGTTTAGTTGAGCCCATAATTTTAGAAGATAAACCATTTACAGAGAACTTGCTTCATACCTTTTAAACATTTTAACATGTTTCCCTTTAGGCATCGTATAACTTGGTGCGGCCTTTAAGTGGTTCCAGCAGGAACATGATGGCGACCCCTCCCTCATGCTCACTGCCTGGGACAGAGCTGCTAGAGCGGGTCCTGGAGAGGCCCACTCTGGTGGTGGTGGAGGAGCCTAAAGACCGGGGCATGAGGTTCCGCTATGAGTGTGAGGGCCGGTCAGCCGGGAGCATACTGGGAGCGTCCAGCTCAGAGTCCAGCAAGACTCAGCCTGCTATAGAGGTATGCCCACAATGGTCTGTATGGGGTTTGATACTAATGGGATGAAAAAGCAGAGGTCAACTAAATAGATAAATTACACAGAATTATGAGCTTTTACCCATGTTATGTTCATTTCAGCATTAGTTGTATTTTTCCTGTCTATTTCAATGATAATACATTTTTGAGCATTTGAGGCTTGAACGCCTTAACAATTTCAGTTTGCACCCATCTCATGTCCATGTCCACAGCTCTTTACTTACTAGTGACTCTAGCCAATTTGAACATGGATCTGTTTCTATTAAGTCATTTTACAAACTATGAGGTAGTTTATTAG
This sequence comes from Periophthalmus magnuspinnatus, assembly GCF_009829125.3. Lineage (NCBI taxonomy): Eukaryota > Metazoa > Chordata > Actinopteri > Gobiiformes > Gobiidae > Periophthalmus > Periophthalmus magnuspinnatus. The sequence continues at coordinate 9,142,385 of NC_047138.1, forward strand.
TAAATACTAGAAAAACATAATGTCTTCAAGTGCAGTTTTTATTTTAAAGTGTCAAGTACTCATTAGAAACATCAAAAGTTAGCGAGTTTTGGTATATTTTGCTATATTTTTAAGCTCACTTGTTTATGCTTATGTTTTTGGTTAGATTCAGGGTCCTATTGATCACATTAAGAAGGTGAAAGTTACAGTTTCTCTGGTGACTAAGGACATCCCACATCGGCCTCACCCACACTGCCTTGTTGGAAAAGACTGTCCTCACAGTTCAGGAATCTGTGTAGTTACATTTAATCCTCATGTGAACCGCAGACACAGGTAAACAACCTTGCAACTTTGTGACATTTTCTGCACAATGCTTTAGGTTCCCTAATCAAACTTATTCATATTTTCAGCTTTGCCAACCTTGGCATTCAGTGTGTGAGGAGAAAAGAGTTGGAGGCATCACTCCAAAAGAGGAGAAGTCTGAATATTGACCCATTTCAAAGTAATTTTCCTCTGTATTTGATCTATTCTGTAAGTGTAGCTATAAATGTAAAACTAACCATGCATTTTTTAAATTCTTAGCTGACCTGTCGAGGGGTATTGAAGACATAGACATGAATGCAGTACGCTTATGCTTTCAATGTGAGCTGGAGTGGGAGGATGGCAAAAAGGACTGCCTCAAGCCAGTTGTGTCAAAGCCCATCTATGACAAAAGTAATAATTAAAACATCAGGAAACAGTTTCAGGGGGCTTCATAGTTATCCTTACACTTTTGTTGTTTGTATGTTTGCATTTTACAGAGGCTACAACCACATCCCAACTAAAGATTACAAGATTAAACCTGGATCGAGGGCCCTGCACTGGCAAGACTGAGGTGTACATGTTGTGTGACAAAGTGCAGAAAGGTAAACAATCATAAATATTGGTGTTAAGGTTTTTGTTGTAAAGGTATCAACTTTTCTGGTGGAGAACTACCTGCCTGTCTTCATAGACATATTGCTTGCTGGTAATCTGCCACTATATAGTATTAAACTTCTTTATTTTGTGTGATTTTTATTACAAGTAGTTGTATCGCTCAAAATACCTTGCTGTGAGCGGGGTTGCCTCTTCATAGATCAGACCTGTATCTTTGCCTGGTCCTGCTTGTCTCAATGGAGACATGATAAATGCCATACTGTGGACTATTTTTGGTAGACCTCCATGGAGAATAGCTGGTGTACAGTCTACCATAACGGTTGCACAGTGTACCTCTTTTAAAAAGGACTTTAAGTGAGTGGATCCATGCTGCATGGAAGTAACATCCCTCTCTGTGCTTGTCTTGCACAGATGACATTGAGATTGTCTTTCGGCGAGATTCTTGGAAAGCAAATGGAGAGTTTGCCCAGACAGATGTCCATCGGCAGGTGGGAATTGTGTTCAAGACACCGCCGTATCAGGACCAGAACATCACCGAGGAGGTGGAGGTCAGTTTGTGTTTGCGCCGCATCTCTGACCAGATGGAGAGTGAACCAGTAACTTTCATATACAGCCCCCGCAACCCAGGTTAGACATACTCTCATTATATTCAACGAAAAACACTCGGAATAATAGATAGCATTTATAAATATAATCACATGTGCATTTCTGTCATAGATCCTTATGAAGTTAAGCGTAAAAGAAAGATTAAGTCAGACATGAGCTTCACAGAGAGAGCGTGCACATCAGGTAAAGTTGCAGCAAACTTTTTTTCACATTTTTATTTCATTTTGCTTATTGTTTTGATTTAAACGGTTTGAAGCCATTCATAATCAGGTAACCAAATATTTGTTCTCACTCCAGAGAAGAACACCTCTGCTGCAGACCCATTCCAGATTTCACCAAACCCTCCTGGATCGACTCCATCCTCAGAGGATCTCCTTCGGGCTCCGCCTGGCCCGTTTCAGGGTGAAGCCTGTTACATGGAAGCCCAGTGCCCCAACATGGCTCCTGATGAAGCCTCTCTCATCAATCAGTTAATGGAGATGCCTGGATTTATGGACATATTTTCTGACCCAAGTTTTTCCTCCTCTCTTCCCTCTGGCTTTGACCAGGGGCCTGAGGCCAGCACCACCTTCACAAACATGGACATGAATTCTGGCCCTTACTTCCAGGACTTTTCTCATTATAATGATTTACAGTTTAACATGCTGGTCAATGAGAGTCAGACTGCTTCATCTGAGATGGTTCAGGTGAAGACTGAAGATGAGGTATGATGTGACAATCACAAAACTTACACAAATGCTGGAGAATTGTGCTAGTTAAATTACCTGTCAACATAGATTAACTGACGCTCAACCAGATGAATAGCAAGCACTTTATAGGAGGATTTTACCTGTATGTATAAATGTATATTTTAGCCATTAAACTGCAAATAGACTGCCACATGTCTTAACTTAAACCTAGCCTTGCTGGTCAAGGTCTTACCATTTGACACCGCAACAATATTCCTATTTAGGATGTTCTGTGTTGGCATGGCTCTCAAAAGAGTAATCGGAGCAAGACGGACTTTTGGCCAGTATGAGAATTAAAACCCTCTTGATCTGGAAATAACTGTGACAGAAAAACTGGTGTCTGAGGTTTGCTGCCGGGCTGTCTTCGGAAGGACAAGAAGTACATTAAAACTCAGTGAAACTTGCATTATTACATAAAAAGTCAGTGTCCTTTGTCCTATCAGCCTGCAGATTTAAGTGTGCTTTTTCTTTTTTGTGCCTAATCAGCTTCATTCTGCAAGGATGACACTGAGTCTGTGAAAGTTCACTTCTATTCAAATACTGTCTTTGGCTCAATGCTTATTTAAAACAACTCATGTCTTGGTACCGATTATTAGTGTATTGTTGTTGCTTGTGCTAGAAACACTAGTTTAAATGGCTAAACGGTAGTATCTCATATTGCTTTGTTTCAGTCTGAAACCACAAAACAATAAAATGTGTAAACCAGTAAATGTACAATGTACAGTGCTTTGTTTTAAATTAATGATGAGGAACATGGAAGAATATGAAGTGACTTTTTTGAACCATTCACCTACATCTTACTACCTACTATTAAAATACTGAATATAAAATGCACATTTATGTTTTTCAGTAGGTACAGATAAAAGTGCCAGTTATACCTGTAGTCTGTGGGGTGTGTGTACCTGCCTGGATGCTTTTTCCAGTTGCTCCTTCTTCAAGCAAATAATTATGGAACTTTATCAAAGGAGCAGAGTGTACTGTCAGTACATATCAAGCTATAATCTTGTATGTATCATTCTTTTATTTTAAAGGTGCAACTTCTGCTACAGGGCCAATCACAAGTTTGCCTGTACTGAGAGGCTGCTGCTTTGCCTGGAAAATGTTGCACAATATGGCATTAAACCTATCCATGGAATTTCACTAACAAGTTAGAGGCAAATGTATGTATTTTTAGCAATAAAAACATGAAAATTAATTAACACAAGGCAGAATATAATTCCCAACTGTGAACAATAACATTTAAATGAGCCAAACACTAGAGAAGATACATACTGTCACTTTAATTATAGTTCTCATTAAATAGGGGATTTTTTTCTGATGAGGAGCCAGTAGCCTTGGAGTTATTTGTTTACTGATGGCCACAGGTATTCTTTTGTCTGCTGCTTGGTTACACACCCATGGGAGTCCCCTGCACCAGAAGGGATTCCCCATCAGACTGAAACTACAAATAAACTGTCAATGCAAAGTGTGAAAATGAATCTCAAGATGCCCAAAACATTATTTTATCATTACTGCTGTAGGTTTATACATCAAATTGATCAATACATCCTTGTCTCAGTGTTAAATGAACACAGACTGTGTCAAATGAAAGCCCTGCTGTTTTTCCATATAGTGCATTAAGTAAATGTAATTCTCCATGTTTATATATTTAAGTTATCCTGGGACTAAAACTCTAAATTGCACAACAATTATGATTAGACTGAAAAAGGTACAGTAAAGGATGCTCCATCCTGCGGCTGAGTATGACAGCATCAGTGCAGGCAATTTACCAAACAACCCACAAGCTGCAATATATATAGGAGAGAGGGTTTAAATAAAAACACAGATTTTATTAAATATACCACAATGCATTTACAATTAAACAGTATTCCAATTACAATCAGTTACATTTATCTTTCAGACATAACAATGTTGCATGTTGATTCAATTCTTCTCTATGAGATGTGGCTCTGACAGTTTTTGAATATGCAGTTCCTCAACCAGTTTGTCCACACTGGCTTTAAATAATGGTTCAGGTTCCTAAAACACCAAAAAAAAGGAACATGTCAAAGGAAAAGAACAGAAATACACAGAGTGTGTTGTTACACCAAATCAATTTAAGTTTTTGAACAAGAATTTGGAAAGAATACCTTGTGCTCCAGCTGCCGCTGTTTTTCAACAGCTTCCTCCAGACTCAGGCCCACCCACTCTGCCTCCTCTTCAGGGATCTCAAACTTCTGCTCGACCAATAGAGAAAACAATTGTTACTCTACAGTGTCTATTCTTGATATCTTTTTTAAACATATTTAAGCTCTATTCAAAAAGGCTATGGCTTAGGGTAAATGTCCCGACCTTATACTTATTGTACACCCTCTCTCTCTTGACAGAGTCTTGGGGATAAAGTTCTTGATCTTTGCGTGCCAGGCGGAGTAACATCGCCCTCTTCAAATCCATACCCAGCTTGGAGTTGAGGTCTTCTTTTGGCGTCTGTAACAGGCAGAATAAGAGAACTGTTAAGAGAAATTATGTATTATTAAACTGAAAGTACTTAACTTTACCTTGAGAATATAAAAGTCAAAACCAAAAGCTGCATCAATCAGGTCCAGAGTCCTGGATGTGACTGTAATGGTAAATTTGTGATCGAGGATTTCACTGTAAAGCTCTCGTTTGAACAGTTGTGGTTTCCATGTCTTTTTTAAACGATTTGACATCTGCAAATAAGGCAATTTTCACAGATGACATTAAGTTTTAATACTGTGGGTATTTTTTAATTTTGTAAATGTATCACCTTATCATTGTTTGCATATCTGTAGCCCGATATCCAGCCCTCTCCGCCCCACAGCCCATCCTGGGATTGTGGAGGACTGTACACAGGGATCGGGACATCCTGCACTCTCTCTCTTTGGCCAGTCTTTGGGTTGAGTTTGTACTCAACACCCAGAGGCCTGAAGTGGACAGGTGTAGGTTCCTTTGGCTCCAAGGACTTGAGGTAATGCTTTGGTAAACGAGCATAAATGCCCTGCTTCAATTTTAAAACATTCCAGATATTGGGAGGGTATTTATGAAGTGGCATAATCGGTTTATGACTTGTCTGTGCCCAAATCCTAGAATAAAATCATGCAAAAATAAATACATTTAAAAAATCAGCATTTAACTGAGCTGTGGAGCGAATTATACATGCCCCTTTTCCCTGAAAACTGTGGTATGTTGAGTTTGTACTGTGATGGTATTTTCAAGGTGTTATTTTTACACTTTTGACTCTATAATGCAGACTGTTTATGCTGATGACGTTCAAAAACTGAATTATCATAAAAGTATTTTAACACAATGGTTATGTGACTAAAAAACACCCGTGTACAGAATAATGCCACGTGGTAAATGAATATGAAGGCTATGTATGAAAATGTGATAAGCAACATAAATAAAACCATATTTCATTAGACTTTCAGAAACCAACAGCATGGTTAGCAGGTTAGCTGAAAACAACAAACGTAAAACGGGTATACACATACAACACAAATCTTACCAGAAACGACACTAGATCATAATTTTTAAGTTGTGCGGTTTTATCTTTATTCTTCAGTAAATCGTGGCTGAGCTACACAAGGGCATGCACGGCTACACGGACTTCCGCTACATTTCGCCCGCCTTCTTACCACGTGTCTCGGTTCCGCTCTGTCCATTGGCTTCCAGAAGCTGTCAATCATCCCTGTCGGACGTAGCGTCTTTGGGCGAAAAATGGTTTATGCAGCCTGTAGTTATTTTAAGAGATCCATGGTAGCTTTGCGTTTTGTGTTTAATAATAAGGGTATATAACGATTCAGTAATTTAAATAAATCACTTCTAAAAATGCTAGTGAAATATCCTGGTTTGGTAAATCATGCAGAAGATATTCCAGGTGATCGCAGTTCACGGTTTACATGTTTCGCCCGAAAGGTGGAATTGAACCACTCTGCCGCTAAGCAGCTACAGGTTTGAAGCCTGCACCCCGGACCACCGAGGCTCATCCGGGCATTCTACAATAGGAAATCATCCAATATATACAGCGCGTGAGTCACTACGTACTCTATCATGGTGTGACATTTTTGCCAAACATATGTCTATACTGAGAAAGGTTAGTAGAATGTCAAACTGGTAGCAGCTTTTTTATCTTCAATCTGAACAAACAAGAGGTCAGATGACATGTGAAATTATTTTGTTTGTTCTTTCAAACATGCTTATGCAAAACAGGTCAGCTGTGATTGGCTGGTGAAGATAAAGGTAAAGGACAGGTGAACGAATGACGTATTCTATTGATGAGAAGTTTCTGACAGCAATAGGCTATAGTCCTGTATAAAGTCATATACACACACACACACACACACCCCCACACACCCACACACACACCCCCACACACACACCCACACACACACACACACACACACACACACATATATATATATATATATATATATATATATATATATATATATATATATATATATATATAGATAGATAGATAGATAGATAGATAGATAGATAGATAGATAGATAGATAGATAGATAGATAGATAGATAGATAGATAGATAGATAGATATAACATTTATTACTATTACTTGAACTAATCTATATTGTGAAAATGACAAAAATGGAGAGGGTGATTCAATTTAAGTTTTTGTTCTTTCATTTATTCACCAGGGGGAATGTACAAATTAGTCTACTCATTCAGCCAACCAGTCATTAGTTCATGGATCATCCCTACCAACATCAAATCACAGGACATTTGCCTAATGACACACAACTACACTGTCCTACTGGAAAAATGCAATAGTGGATACAAGCACAAATTCAACTATTGAGAAAATATGCACCTTTTCCTAATCTTTACAAACTCTTGATCTCAAACAATATTATTTACCTACATGTTAGGCCCCCACTGTTTTTAGATGCCTATTGAATATCCTTATGGCCTCACACTAGGGGTGAGAGATATTTGCAAGTGGGGATCCCCTGATAACTATAATCAGACGATATAAGTAATCCATCCAAATGTGCTAAAATGTGCCTGTAGTCTAATTTTTCAATACAGTAAATAAGCCTTTTCTTATTAGGTGACTGCACAAATAACATTTAACTGTGTTTTATCATCCAGGATAATTTCATTATCGTTCAACACATGTCTTTGGATGTGGACAATGTTTCTGATCTTGTTAGGGCTCTTCTTTTGTTCTCTCAGTCTTGGGGATTTTGTGTGTTTCTTCGAGATGAGAGCAGCACATGTGACCAGCACACACCTCTCCACATGTCAGGCTGCAAAGGTGGGTCTCTTGGTCTGTAAACTCAGGCTGAATGGTGCTGCAGGCCACTCCCATACTTTGGAGCACTTTAGTGACCTCCAGCATCACATCTGCACAACTGCACAGGACATTAGATCAGAATCACGGCTCAGGGCAGAGCACAATTTAAAACAGGCAAAATGACAACAGGTTCAGAATGGTTCCTTGCCTGTTTTGCAGAGAGTTGTAGCATCGCACATGGACTGAGGCCACTATAAAGGACTCTTTGAGTTTCCAAACATGGAGTTCATGCATTTCCTCTACTCCTGGGACGTCCATGATCTTCTTACGAACTTCCTCCACAGAAAGGTGACGAGGAACGCATTGTAGTAGCACCTGTCCAAGTCTGCAGACCTGTACAGCAAAGGCATCATTTGTAAAGTTGTTTTAAATTCTTAAATGTATTTTGTGTTCAACAAACTGACCGGTGGTATTGCTTTTGCAATTAGTAAAACAACAGCCAACAATGAGAGCATAGGATCCAAGTAAACCAGAAGGTCACATGGTTTAGATTTGTGCAGACACAGGGAGCCCATGCTCAGTGTGACCAGGCCATTCACCAAAACTAAAACAGGGGTGAGGAGGGTCTCACACTTGTCCAGCCATGATGACAACAGGCTCTGTGGAGCTGACTTGGTTTCTGGTGGTGGTTGTTGGACATTAGTTGGAGTTTGGCTGTCTAAAATATAATATGTGCTAGTTTACACATCGACTAGGCTACATCATATAAAGTTAAACATTATATATTTGAGTCATACATGAGCGGTTACCACAGGTTCCATTGGTATGATTTTCTGTCATGTCTTCAGAGTGGTGGAGGGTATTTGGGTTACTGATAGTAAGAGCTGCATTTTGCAGTGAGCTACATCCTTTGGGTTTGTTGTTAGTGAACACTCCACCCTGCTCAGCCAGGGCCTTCTCTTCTTCAAAAAGAGTTGCAGCTGTAGAAAGAGGAATGAAAAACACAGTTGTTGATATAACTCTTCAGTAGGACATCAACATAGAAACTGCATTAGTAGCCAACATTAACTTAGTAGATCTATTGATGTTAATTACTGTCATAACCACTGCATATAGTCAACAGTCTATACAGGCATCATGGAGACAGATGTTAAAGCCCATAATATGGCTACATAGGCTACATGCATAACTATGTAGCCTGGACCTATTTGAATTTACTGTCATAGTAAATTTAATATTTTTTACCATTGTAGTTGACCTCAATGTGAGAGTTTCTTGACAGCTCGCTTCGATTTCTTTGCACGTGATGCCAATGGAGTCCAAGTAAGAACACCTTAAAAGTTAGACTCACGGTACCCGTGGCCACGAGCAGCAGGGGGCGCCGTACTGCAGCTGGGTCCAACACAAAGCTGCAAATTTCAGTTATGTATATGGTATTTATACTGAGCAAAATTAGATTAGAGATGAACACTCCCACGGGCTGTGCTCTCACTGCCCTGTAGTCCACACAGGCCTCGTGGGGTGGAGGAGTGGGGTGCTCCCTGGGGTTCACAGAATCAAAGGTATTTAATATTGACACATTAACTGTGTTTAGCAGCATGAACAACGTGTGGAAGGCGTCGAGTACAGTGATGGAGGACCTGCACAGCTGCCCGATGACCATCTCACTCAGCAGCAGCACGGTGGTTACCCCGACCTCTGCCCAGTGGCGCCCCCTCATGGTCACTTCTGCGTAGGGAACAGAAAGGTGCAGTCGTGGAATATTTTACATATTATAAGCTATAAACAATAAATGTGATGTGATCTCATTTATGTCCCAATGGTAATTTACCTACACGTGCACATACTTCTGTAGGCCTATTTACGGACACAGTGTTGTTTCTTTCATTTTGCTCAATGAATATTAGGCCTATGACTTGGCTACTGCATCCATAATATTTTAATTGGTTAGTCAATTTCGGTTCAGACTTTGGATGGTCTTTGGTTTCAATGTTTTGTATTAGAAATAGAACAGGGATAGAATAGAGATAACATGTTACAAGTGAAACCAAAAGAGAATGTTGCCACTGCAGTTGCTTGTAAGTTTACAATAAAAGAAAAATGTGCAAGTCTTCACAAGTATATCAAAACTAAGTTAAGTGAATAGAAATGCTTTGTCAGATCCAGGTCTACTCTAACTTGTAGGACAGGTCCTCAAAGTTATAATGATTACAATGTATAGGACTGATAAATTAAACTAACTTATTACTAGTTGCCAGTCAATCTAACAAAGTAACCATTTGTAATTACCTGTTAAATATGATGAATCCTGGTAGCAGACACCAACCTGCAGAGTGGGTGCTCCTCATCTCCCTCTGCTTAGTGGCCCGACCTCTTTCAAATCAGAGTCATGTGATGAGCGTGCAGCATCCTCCTTTCTGCTTTTATCCTGTTTGCATTCCCAGCATAAGCCCCATGGTGGGAGAAATACCTCTGAGGAACATCACCCGGCCCACCCACTTTCAAACTGAGGCTAATTCTATCTGATCAGATCCTCATTGTGTTGGCTGAATTACATAATCACCTCACATTATGATGGGAGTCCCACTAAGCCCTATTAGCAGAGTAAATGAAAATAAATTCATGTAGAAGTGGAATTAGTGTTTGAAAATGTGTGTTAAGTAAAATGCTGCAAGTGGGCAAGGACTAAACTACTGCCTCTACCACCACCACTACCACATAGTCATAGGCCTCTCCAAACATTTAATGGCCACTTGCCATTAAACGTTTACTTACGGCCTTTGAATTGTGATCCTTTGTATTTTCACAATGCCCACAGCAGCAGTACAACCTTATGAAACACAAATAGGCTACTGCTCCTTAAACATCACACTGAATAGAGAATATAAAACATTAAAAAGACTTGCACACAAGCTCTTTTTAAATTTTACTATCAGGGTCAGCAAGTTTAGTTATCTTGACATTCCTTTTGAGGCTTACTGCCAAAGTCAAAGCCCTGAGCTTCACCCATAGCCCCTCCTTTTCATCGCAGTACTGCTGCCCCTCACTCTCTCCACGATGGGCTCAGATGACTCTGTATTCAGCATGATTCAACATAATATACAGTATGGATTTTCCCACTAAACTAAAAGATTTTCCAGTTGGTATTGGCAATAATTTTGACCATTGCAGAAAGCATCACTATTTTCCATTCTTTGGGATAATGCTGCTGTAGTTTACACAGAGACAATCTTTCCACCCATTGTTTTATTGTATTTTTTAAATGAAAACTTACAGTTTTTACTAAATTCAATTATTTAAAAATAAAATCATGTTGGAATGTAAAGTATTGGTGTTTCCTCAAACTCTGAATGAAATGAACACTTTGCCAATATTTTTGTGTTTTTTGTTTGTTTGTTTTTTTGTTGTTTTTTTTAACGCTTCTTTCATAGACATTTTGTTCAGTGCACCATCATGTCATGTCAAAATCACCAAACCCTTCCACACCAGAAAGTCCATTAAAGTCTATAGAGAAACAAGCTGATTGCAAATCTGCTGTTTTACAATTTACAATATGGTGAGTGTAAATAAAAGCTGTTTTGGAGAAAATTATGCACACACAATGAAGAACACATTTACTTTTCTCTATATTTTGGAGGGATCTGGGAAACATTTAGGAGGACCCAGCGATCTAGGAGATCGGAATGGTCTGTTCACCACAACAGTTTAGGCCCGATCCCCAAACTCATGACACATGTCCAAAAGTGTTACAATAACTGCCCTGGACTGTCAGGACTCAAACACTGTAGGAATATTATGAATTGTTTTCTCTTTATCCTTCTCAAAAACAATCAGTGAAAGTGCAGGTTTTTAAAGGCCTTCACTCCTCTGCTCATGTGGAGGTGCAGAGATGATCAGCAGAACCTGGTACTGTGGCCACCCTGACTGAAGCATCTCACAATGGACTAACAACTATATCAGAATCCTACAAAAAATCTAGAATGTAAAATGTAAATGTACAAATAATGATTGAATTTCTCAACTATAACTCTTAATTTTCAATGAGAGACAGTGACTGAGATGTATCGCTCTGTGTGAAATCAAACTTAAAACTTTTCTATTTTAATTATTGAGAAAAAAAAAAAATTTGGATAGCATCTCAACAGGAGTTTGTAAGGGAAGATATTTCTAGCTGGAAAAAATTTGACCAGTGGATAACAAGTGACTTTGCTCTTCAGAACAGGAAAAAAACCTAGTCATATTAGTCATTACATGCATTTATTGAAGAGGAACAAATTTGCCATACATTTCTTTGTGATTACCAGCACATTTCAATTAAGTTATCAAATTATTATTTAAAAAAATCTAAAAATTAAAGCATTACAAAGAGTGGGGGCAGCACAATGAAGTTGATTTCAGAGCACAGAAAAGCCGGGGGCTCTCGTACAGTATTAGGACAGAGAGCATGATAGGATAGTTTAATGCGGACGCCTTAGGAGACCAGTGCCAATTCTAGCACCCCCTTGTGGCCAGAGACAAACCCAGCAGTTCAGAAAAGGCGATCTATGATTTTTAAGAGTTTCTGATGAAAAATTTTGTTTATTTTGTAACTGCACCCCAAATGCAATCAATAACCATTTAATAATAACCTTTCTGCCCAACCCCCACCCCCAGAAAAAGGAAAGAAAAATTCAAAACTAAATGTTCGTTCAAGTTTGAATCTAAAATGGACATCAAAAGGGGGAGGGATTTCAAAGCAACCCCCCCCCCCAAGCAAAAGAATGTGTAAAGGGAAAACAGAAGGTCCAAAAAGCTATAAATAAATAAAAATAAATGATTATTTAGTCTCTAAGTAACTGAACAAAAAGTACATTTGCGGTGTTTGGAAGGCAACAGATGAGTTATAACAAAAATAGGACCAATATGACAAGGGCAAGGACAACAGAGATCAAGACGCTTTTTCTTTATAATGCCAACAATGACCGGAGCATGAAGCCACAAGATAGAGACAGCTAAAATTCAATTGTATATATCAAAACCAGTTTCTTTCAGAATTTCTATAGCTCTTTAAACATTGGAATTATAGATTGTAACTTTCCAAGCAAATCAAAATGTGAAGTCAGCCGCTAGAAGGCTTGGGGACATTGATTCCTGAGGGGACGAAGTGAGCAGAACAAAACCTATTCACTCTGGTGGAGGTACAACAGAAGAGACACAGATGGAAATGTGGACATCTAAACAGACAAATACAGCTTTAGTCCTGTTTAAAAGACAACAGGTCCATTCTGAGTCCAGCATTCTGCTATATTAAGTCAATGACAGTTAAAATATCCCATAAGAGCAAGTGGTAGTGTGCAGACTGTCTTTGGTTAGTGTTTCGTCCACTTGGATCTTGATGGCTGCTCTTGTTTATCGTTGCAGGTGGATATGTTTTATTGTCAGTTTTGAGTTCTCCTCTTTTGTCTCCAGTGTTTAAGTGTTCATTTGTAGCTGTAGTTTACATTTAGTTTAAAACAGTCAACCAGTTAGAGTTTGTCATTTCTTGACTTCAGTCCCTTATTGTAGAAGATTTTATTCAGAAAAAAGAATATTTGAAGAACCAGTCAGTCGTGGTTACAGCATTGTTCTCTTTCATCCTTGTTGTCCCTGTGGGAACAAAGTAAAGGAAGGAAAAGACAAGTTTGATAAGGTTTCTTTTAGGCAAACTGCAGTTTACATAATTGTAAATATTAAATGATGCTCAGTGATACATAATACAGCACCAGAATACTTCAAATGAAATAAATTCTGCAAATGTGCCTCGATCTAGTTATCTAGGTTGTATTGTAAACATTAAAATATACTAATCTTCATCCAAAAAGATGCTTATGAATTAATATAAGCTAGCACTGAATTGGGTCATTAGGAAATTTGTTATAAAAGTATATTTGTCTTACCTTATAAGCTCATGGGGCATCCTTTCCTGTGTCTAAACTGGCTTCTAGTAGCAACTCTTCCAAGTCCTGTCCACAGCTGACACTCACTGCACAATCACATAAGGTAGCCATATTATTTTTGAGTACAAACAGTTGAATGTCCATGTGTTCTGACCATAACTCACCGTGCTCCATGACACAGCTGCCAGGTTTGGGGCTGTCAGTGTCCAGCAGATGAAGGGAGAACTCAGTCTTTAGACCATTGGGCAAAACAGCAGAAACTTCCTCCTCTTCTCCAGTTAGAGCTTCACTGAAACACTCGTCTGCAGAGCTCTCATCTGACCCATCATCAGCTTCCTCAGGTTGTGTGTCAGCCTCCTGCATTTCTGAGGCAGGTACCTGCTCTTCATTGGTTTGTACAGGCTGAACCTGCTGTATTTCCTGGTCCTGACTTGCTACCTTTGCATTGAATTTTTGAACAGTTCTTAGTTGACCATCATCAGACTTCTGCTCTGTCTCGGACAATATCTGTGTGACTGGCTGCTGTTGCTCACACTGTCCTTTGTCCTCTATGGGACTGCTGTTACTATCCAGCTGCTGTTCTCCACAGGGGGGGTCAGGTTGGGGGCCTGTAGTGCTCTGTGCTGTAGTCAGTGAATGTGTTGCTGTGTGCTCTGGGGTATTTGTACCCTGTGCGCTCTGGTCTAACTCTCTAGTCTTTAAAGTGCTTGGCGTTGTGTCCTCTGTTGGTTGACTGACCAACTCTGACTTCAGTGTGTTGGTATGTGGTACATTTAGTGTTGCTACTTGACTCTGCTCTAACTTCAAAACAGAAATGTTTTCTATGGTTGTAGATGATTTATCAGTGTCTGCAGATTTCTTGAAGAGGTTTTGCACTTGCTGTTGCTCAGGAGGGCTCTCTACTCGAGTAACCATGAAGATCTTATGTCCCCGACCTGGACTGGACACTGAAATGCAGCGCCCCGGAGAAGGCGGGGTGCCGGTGGGGACTGCAGCCTCGGTGACAGTGATGTTGGAGATGGTGCTCTGGCCTCCTGCAGCTGGGGGAGGGACAGGAGGGGCCGATGGGGCAGGAGGGGCCGATGGGGCAGGAGGAGCAGAGGGGGGTTTACATA